>NC_091216.1:2587881-2893648 GCF_040958095.1 Procambarus clarkii
ATCTTCACCACCTTGTCCTCTCCTCCTTCAGCTCTTCTTGCATTTCATCAATGATTCTCACTAGTTCATCCAAGCTTTCTTTAAGGTTTTCAATGGACTTTCCTTGCTCCTCACTCATGCGTTCCTCTAATGCCACAAATCTCTTCCATATGATTAGTTTGATATCCTTTGGACGCTCCGCATTTAACCTATTCATCCCTCCTAGCTGTCCCCTTGAACCTCCAGCAAGACAGCAGTACACCAGGTGAGTGGTGCTTGTGTACTGGTTGTATAACGACTCACCCTCCCAGGACACTGACGGGTAGTGCGGGGGGCTCCTGGGTTAATGGTTGTCTAGGCTGGCGCTGTAGGGGCAGGTGGTGGAGTGTGGGGTGCTGCTCCTCTCTTCCAGTTGGTGTAAGAAGGTGGTGGTAGGTGGTGTGAGAGGGTGGTGGTAGGTGGTGTGAGAGGGTGGTGATAGGTGGTGTGAGCGGGGTGGTGGTAGGTGGTGTGAGAGAGTGGTGATAGGTGGTGTGAGCGGGGTGGTGGTAGGTGGTGTGAGAGGGTGGTGATAGGTGGTCTGAGAGAGTGGTGGTAGGTGGTGTGAGTAGGGTTCTGGTAGGTGGTGTGAGAGGGTGGTGATAGGTGGTGTGAGCGGGGTGGTGGTAGGTGGTGTGAGAGGGTAGTGGTAGGTGGTGTGAGAGGGTGGTGGTAGGTGGTGTGAGAGGATGGTGGTAGGTGGTGTGAGAGGGTAGTGGTAGGTGGTGTGAGAGGGTGGTGGTAGGTGGTGTGAGAGGGTGGTGGTAGGTGGTGTGAGAGAGTGGTAGTAGGTGGTGTGAGAGGGTGGTGGTAGGTGGTGTGAGAGTGGTAGTAGGTGGTGTGAGAGGGTGGTGGTAGGTGGTGTGAGAGGGTGGTGGTAGGTGGTGTGAGAGAGTGGTGGTAGGTGGTGTGAGTAGGGTTCTGGTAGGTGGTGTGAGAGGGTGGTGATAGGTGGTGTGAGCGGGGTGGTGGTAGGTGGTGTGAGAGAGTGGTGATAGGTGGTGTGAGCGGGGTGGTGGTAGGTGGTGTGAGAGGGTGGTGATAGGTGGTGTGAGAGAGTGGTGGTAGGTGGTGTGAGTAGGGTTCTGGTAGGTGGTGTGAGAGGTTGGTGATAGGTGGTGTGAGAGGGGTGGTGGTAGGTGGTGTGAGAGGGGTGGTGGTAGGTGGTGTGAGAGAGTGGTAGTAGGTGGTGTGAGAGAGTGGTAGTAGGTGGTGTGAGAGGGTGGTGGTAGGTGGTATGAGAGTGGTAGTAGGTGGTGTGAGAGGGTGGTGGTAGGTGGTGTGAGAGGGTGGTGGTAGGTGGTGTGAGAGGGTGGTGGTAGGTGGTGTGAGAGGGTGGTGGTAGGTGGTGTGAGAGGGTGGTGGTAGGTGGTGTGAGAGAGTGGTGGTAGGTGGTGTGAGTAGGGTTCTGGTAGGTGGTGTGAGAGGGTGGTGATAGGTGGTGTGAGCGGGGTGGTGGTAGGTGGTGTGAGAGAGTGGTGATAGGTGGTGTGAGCGGGGTGGTGGTAGGTGGTGTGAGAGGGTGGTGATAGGTGGTGTGAGAGAGTGGTGGTAGGTGGTGTGAGTAGGGTTCTGGTAGGTGGTGTGAGAGGTTGGTGATAGGTGGTGTGAGAGGGGTGGTGGTAGGTGGTGTGAGAGGGGTGGTGGTAGGTGGTGTGAGAGAGTGGTAGTAGGTGGTGTGAGAGAGTGGTAGTAGGTGGTGTGAGAGGGTGGTGGTAGGTGGTGTGAGAGAGGTAGTAGGTGGTGTGAGAGGGTGGTGGTAGGTGGTGTGAGAGGGTGGTGGTAGGTGGTGTGAGAGGGGTGGTGGTAGGTGGTGTGAGAGGGTGGTGGTAGGTGGTGTGAGAGAGTGGTAGTAGGTGGTGTGAGAGGGTGGTGGTAGGTGGTGTGAGAGAGTGGTGATAGGTGGTGTGAGCGGGGTGGTGGTAGGTGGTGTGAGAGGGTGGTGATAGGTGGTGTGAGAGGGTGGTGATAGGTGGTGTGAGTAGGGTTCTGGTAGGTGGTGTGAAAGGTTGGTGATAGGTGGTGTGAGAGGGGTGGTGGTAGGTGGTGTGAGAGGGGTGGTGGTAGGTGGTGTGAGAGAGTGGTAGTAGGTGGTGTGAGAGGGTGGTGGTAGGTGGTGTGAGAGAGTGGTAGTAGGTGGTGTGAGAGGGTGGTGGTAGGTGGTGTGAGAGGGTGGTGGTAGGTGGTGTGAGAGGGTGGTGGTAGGTGGTGTGAGAGGGTGGTGGTAGGTGGTGTGAGAGGGTGGTGGTAGGTGGTGTGAGAGAGTGGTGGTAGGTGGTGTGAGAGGGTGGTGGTAGGTGGTGTGAGAGAGTGGTGGTAGGTGGTGTGAGAGGGTGGTGGTAGGTGGTGTGAGAGGGTGGTGGTAGGTGGTGTGAGAGAGTGGTAGTAGGTGGTGTGAGAGGGTGGTGGTAGGTGGTGTGAGAGAGTGGTGGTAGGTGGTGTGAGAGAGTGGTGGTAGCTGGTGTGAGAGAGTGGTGGTAGGTGGTGTGAGAGGGTGGTGGTTGGTGGTGTGAGAGGGTGGTGGTTGGTGGTGTGAGAGAGTGGTAGTAGGTGGTGTGAGAGGGTGGTGGTAGGTGGTGTGAGAGAGTGGTGGTAGGTGGTGTGAGAGGGTGGTGATAGGTGGTGTGAGAGGGTGGTGATAGGTGGTGTGACTATATCCTTTTGTTTCGTTTTTCTCCCCCCTCTTCTCCTATCTGCTTGTCGTTTTCTGCCAACCTTTTGCTTGTTTTGGTTTTTCCTTTGGACTTCTTCTATTTTGACGTCCGGGTGCTTGAGGAGGCATACTCTTGCACCCGTAGAACTGTAGTACCCAACGTCGAGAGCGAGGGGATCCTTTTATTGTCAATCCCCCTTTCGTCGCTGAACCCGATCTCAACGGACTGACGGTTCTTAAGGTTGGCGTTTGTGGGGCGTATACTCATGACGCACCCCTGCAAGGTCCCGGCATGATCGGCAATAGCTTCCTGTTTTGTGTCCTGCCTCTAATTGTGGCTCCATGGTGGGTATGGGGGCACATTCGTGGATGAATTTCTCTCTCTTCGTCTATAAGTCGCCGAATGTTTCTGTTGTACCCTCTCAGGCACGTGGGGTGGGCGACCAAGCCCCCGAGTCGGCCTATATTGGAAGACCAGGCTCTGTAGCACCCGCTGCATTGGGCCCCGACCTTGCTCCTCCTTTGACCTTCCTGATTTCTTTCCCCAGCTCCCTTCCCTCCCTCTGTGGTTGGGTCGAGCCTCAAGCCCCCAGTGGTGACCACTTCGTCCCCTGGTGCGGCTAAATCTCTCGTTGTGACTACTGCGCCTTTTGACCCCTCTCTCTCTGGGGGTTCTCAACGCCATCAGCGCCACGGCCGCACTCGCTCCTTTCCTTCCTGTACTGATGCATATCAGGCCTTGTTTGGTCCTGCTTCGTGGGCCAAATACTTTGATCTCCTCCCTCTTGATTCTGCAACTCCTGATGGTTTCTCCATCCATCGGCATCTCGTTGATTCCGTGAATGCGTCTGTTACCTTCAACCCCACTTGTCTCGGCACACGTGTCGTTGCTGCTGCTTCTCAGGATGCAGCTTCCCGCTTGGCTGCCTTATCCTGCCTTGGCGAGATCCCTGTTCGGGTCTCAAGGAACGCTCGGTTGAATGCCAGTGTTGGCACTATTCTTTTCCAACCCCATGTTGCAACCGGTGTTCGGAATCTGCAGGACTGCCACGATGACATTTGGCATATCCTTGATGCCCAAGGCCATTCTGTCTGTCCAAGGCCATTCTGTCCTCCAGGTAGACTCGTTTACTCGTCGCCCTCGTGGTCGTCGCCGTCAACCCCTTCGAGTTGTGAAGATCACCTTTGATGGTAGGACCCTTCCATCCTCTGTCATTCTTGCTGGTGCCAGGTGCTCTGTCCAGGAGTATATTCCTTCTCCTCGGCTTTGTATCAAATGCTGGAGGTTTAAACATGGTGCCCTCTGCTGCTCTGGGACTGTCTCTGTCTGCCCTTTGTGTGGGGGTGAAGGTCACTCTAAGTTGGAGTGCACTTCTCCCCAAGCTCCCTGCCTCAACTGCGGTGAGGCCCATCCTACCTTCTCCCGTGCCTGTATCCATTACAAGCTTGAGGCAGCCGTCCTCAACTTAAAGCACCGGGAGCGTTTATCTTTTCCCGAAGCGAGGCACCAGGTTCACCGGCTCCCGCCTTATGCTAACGTCTCTTATGCTCGCGTGTTGCGCTCTTCCTTTCCTAGTCCTTCCCATCTTCCTCAGACTCACAACGGTTTCCGGGTTTTGGACCCTGATGCGCCCACTGCCCCCTCCTCTGTTCCTTTGAGTTCTGTCCCAAAGGGTCCCCTTCCTGGTCCTCTGTCTAGGGTTCCCCTTTTTTCTGCCCGGTCTGTCATGTCTCCTGTGTCTTCTTCCTCGTCTCCCTCCGATCCTCCTTCGCATCCTTCTCCTCCATCTATTGTCACTCCCTGTCGGTGCAGGCGGATGTCCATCGCTCTCCTAACGGCCGTCGCGTGTACTCTCATACGGCTTCTCCTGTTGAGACGCTGGAATCCGTTGCCCGGTACGTAGTTGCTGGGACACCGGTCTCTTTACGTCAGAAGCGTAAGCCTGGCTCCTCTCCTTCCTCCTCCCCGGCGGGTAAGAAGGCTTCGCTTTCTTCCTCGGCCCCTACTACTGGCTCTATTGCTCCTTCCTCTCCCATTTCAGTGGTTGCTCTCCCTGTTCCTGCTAAGGAGGTTTCTTTGGCCCCTGCTTCCCTCTCGGTTGCTGCCCTTGCTGAAGTGCACTCCCCTCTTTCTCCTCCCCCTCTTCCTGCTGCTGTCCTTGACTTCTCCTCTCCATTGTCTCCTCCTCTTCGTCCTCCTCCTCCTCCTCCTCCGGACCCCGCCCGCCCACCTCTGGTCTGTTCTCCTGCTTTCTTCCCTCCGTCTTTGCTCAGTTTACCCATGCCCCCTAACCCTGACTTTGCTGACCCTGATCCCGACCCTGATATTCTTTGACGTGCTTTGTTGCTCTTTCGCCTTTGTTTCTTATTTGTTCTCTGTTGTTGTCCTTTCTCTTCTCGTCGATGTCTATTCTTCAATGGAACGTTCGAGGTTATTACGCCAATTTCCTCGAACTCCAACTTCTTATTTCGCGGTTTTCGCCCCTTTGTGTCTGTCTCCAGGAGCTTGGTGTTCGTCCTGGTCGTTTTCGTGGCTATTCCTTTCTCTCTCCCCCCACCAGCTGTTGCTGGGGCTCCTAATTCTTCTGCTCTCTTGATTCGCGCTGATGTTCCCTTTGTCCCCTTACTTTTTCCTTCACCTCTCCATTGTTCTGCTGCTCGTATCTTTGTGGGGAAATGGTACACAGTTTGTTCCATTTATCTCCCCCCGAGTGTCCCACTTTCTCTTCTTGATTTGAAACACCTCCTGGACTCCTTGCCGAAGCCTGTGCTCCTGCTGGGTGATTTCAATTATCGTCATTCTCTTTGGGGTGATGTTCTGATGAACCGAGGTCGCCTTCTATAGCCGTTTATCCTCTTTTCTTCCCTGTCTCTTCTGAATTCTGTTGAGCCCACTTATTTGGACTCTCGGACCTGCACCCTTTCCTGTCTTGATCTTTCTCTCTGCTCTTCTTCTCTTTAGTAAGATTTCACGTGGCAGGTTTTTGATAACCTCCATGGCAGTGACCATTTCCCCATCCTTGTTTCCTTTTTCTCTTTTCGCCCTTCCCTCTCCTTCCCTAAGTGACAGTTTCCTAAGGCGGACTGGGACCTATTTACCCTCAGTGCTGCTCTCTCTGACCTCTCCCTTCTGCCTCTTCCTCGTGCTCTCCTCCTTTTTCATGACACTGTCTTCGACGCTGCCCTCCGCTCTATTCCTTGCTCTTCCTCTCGGGGTCCATGGAAGTGGTTCCCTGGTGGAATGCGGCCTGTGCTCGGGCTGTCCGCTGTAAGCGTTCATCCTGGTAGAGGCACCACTGTCGTCAGACGGCCGATTCTTTTCTTTTCTTTCGGAAAGCGAGTGCAGTGGCCCGAAGGGCCATTCGTACTGCTAAGCGTGAATGTTGGGCATCTTATGTCTCCACAATTACGTCCGAAACTCCTCTGCCGCAGATCTGGAAGAGTATCCACAAGATAGCGGGTAAGTTCGTTCCCGATGTTTCACTGGTCCTTCACCTCCATGGTAGTCTTGTGGCGGACCCGTTGCAGGTCGCTTCCGAACTGGGTTCCCACTTTTTTTCTGTTAGCTTTGGTCTTCATCTTCCCCAATCTTTCCTTCTTCTTAAACCTGCCCTTGAGTCTCATCCCGTAGATTTCTGCACTCGTCTTCGGCTTCCCTATAATGATCCCTTCTCTCTCTCTGAAGTTCGTTCTGCCCTGGCGCTCTGCGGTTCTAATGAGGCGGGCTCCGATGGTATTCATTATGAAATGCTTCGCCATCTCCCTCCGTGCACATCTCAGTATTTACTGAGTCTCTATAATCGGATCTGGGAGTCGTCGTCAGTCCCTGAGGACTAGCTCGATGCCGTTGTCCTCCCTGTTCGCAAGCCGGGGTCTCTGGGTACTTCCCCTAAGAACTTTCGCCCTATTGCCCTCACAAGTTGTGTCTGCAAACTCTTTGAACGTATGGTAAACGTTCGGCTGATGTGGTTCCTGGAACACCATCACCACCTCTCCCCTTCTCAATTTGGTTTCCGCAAGTGCCGCAACACAACAGATGTCCTGGTGAACTTGGAGGTCTATATTCGTACTGCTTTTGCTGTGAAGACCTCCGTTGTTGCCGTCCTTTTTTGACCTGGAAAAGGCTTACGACACCACTTGGCGATATCATATTCTATCCCAACTTCACTCTTTTGGCCTTCGTGGTCATCTCTCTCTCTTTCTCCGCAGTTTCCTCTCTCGTCGTTCCTTTCTTGACACTCGTTTGTCTTGGTCTCCCCATATCTCTTACCTCAGTGTTGAGTGCTCTTAGGCCCTTACCCTCCTTCGGGTATTGTCCCACACTTCTTGGGGGGCGGATAGGCACACTCTCCTTGCTTTACATTCCTCTCTCATCCTGTCTAAGCTCGATTATGGTTGCCCTGCTAACTCGTCTGCTTCTCCTTCTACTCTTCGCCGACTTGATGCTTTGCACCATACTGGGTTGCGCCTCAGTTCTGGTGCCTTTCGTTCGACTCCCATCCTTAGCTTGTATGTTGACACTGGCTTCCTGTCTCTCTAGGGCCGCCGTGTTCGCTACTGTCTTCGCTATCTTGTGAGGTCCTTACAACATCCTTCCTCTCGCGTCTGTCGTGCTTTAACTTTTACCCCTCCTGCGGTTCCTGTTCCTTTTCATCACCTCCCTCTTTCTGTTCAGTTATCTCGCCTACAGGATTCTCTTTCCATTCGTATTTCTAGTGTTTCTCCTCGTGTTGTTCCTTCTTTGCCCCCGTGGAGTCCCCCCCTTCCGCGGTTTTGTACATCCTTGACCCGCATCACTAAAGCTTTTACCCCTCCTACAGTTCTAAAATGCTTCTTCCTTGAGCACTTTTCTTCTCACTCCCGCTCCGTTTTTGTCTTTCCTGATGGGTCTAAGTCTGTGGACGGTGTTGGCTACTCTGTTGTTTTTCCTGATCGCACTTATATGTGACGCTTACCTCCGGAGATTAGCATCTTTACAGTAGAGCTTTATGCTATTCTCTATGCTCTTCGTCTCCTGCTTTCTCGTTGTCAGTCTTCCTTTGTAGTTGTTGTTGACTCTCGTAGTGCCCTCATGGCTCTCGGGTCCTTTAATCTGGTTCATCCAGTAGTTGTCGAGATCCAGCATTGGCTGTTTCTTGTTCACAGTAAATTTAAGTCAGTTGAGTTTTGTTGGGTTCCCAGCCATATTGGTGTGTCTTTAAATGAGCGTGCGGATGCTGCCGCCAAGGAAACTGTCCGCTCTTGTCCCATCTCTCGTAAAGGTATTCCATATTCCGACTTTTACCCGGTTATCCATTCCTTTGTCATTACCCGTTGGCAGGCTTCTTGGTCGTCTGTTACTGGTAACAAACTACGTACTCTTAAGTGTTGTGTTTCCTCGTGGTCGTCCTCCTACCACCGTAACTGGCGATGGGAAACAGCTCTGGCGAGGTTGCGTATTGGCCATACTCGCTTAACCCATGGTCACTTGATGGAGCGCCACCCTGCTCCTTATTGTCCTAATTGTATTGTCCCTCTTACGGTCGTGCATGTCCTTCTTGAATGTCCTGACTTCCAGGACGAGCTTGTGTCTTGCTCTCCAACCACCCCTCGCGGTCACCTGTCCCTCAATAGAATTCTTGGTGACTCGGATACTTTTTATATCGTTCGCCTTATGCATTTTTGTTCTCGTTTTGGCCTCCTTAGTGATGTTTAGCGCCCTTTGATTATTCCGCACATTTGATAGTGCTACATAGCCTTCCCGGTTTGGTGCCTTCTTTTGATAATTACTTACTTACTTCTAAAGGCCATTCTTATGTTAGCCAACCTGGCATATGTCACTGATGTTATCCTCTTGATATGAGCTTCAGGAGACAGGTCTGGCGTGATATCAACCCCCCAGGTCTCTCTCTCTCTCTCTCTCTCTCTCTGACTCCTGACGTATTTCATTCCCCAAATGATACCTTGTATCTGGTCTCCTGCTTCCTACCCCTATCTTCATTACATTACATTTGCTTGGGTTAAACTCTAATAACTATTCGCTTGACCATTCCTGCAGCTGGTCCAGGTCTTCTTGAAGCCTCAAGCTGTCCTCCTCTGTCTCAATCCTTCTCATAATTTTGGCGTCGTCATCAAACATTGAGAGGAATGAGTCTATACCCTCTGGGAGATCATTTGCATATATCAGAAACAGGATAGGTCCGAGTACAGAGCCCTGTGGGACTCCACTGTTGACTTCACACCAGTCTGAGGTCTCACCCCTCACTGTAACTCTCTGCTTCCTATTGCTTAGGTACTCCCTTATCCACTGGAGCGCCCTACCAATTACTTCTGCCTGTTTCTCCAGCTTATGCATCAGCCTTTTACGGGGTACTGTGTCAAAGGCTTTCCAACAGTCCAAAAAAATGCAGTCCTCCCATCCTTCTCTTTCTTGCTTAATCTTTGTCACCTGATCGTAGAATTCTATTAAGCCTGTAAGGCAAGATTTACCCTCCCTGACCCCATGTTGATGGGTTGTCACGAAGTCTCTTCTCTCCAGATGTGTTACTAGGTTTTTTCTCTCAATCTTCTCCATCACCTTGCATGGTATACAAGTCAAGGACACTGGCCTCTGTGCCAGTTCAGTGCCTCTTGTCTGTCACCCTTTTTGTATATTGGGACTACATTAGCCGTCTTCCATATTTCTGGTAGGTCTCCTGTTTCCAGTGACCTACTATACACTATGAAGAGTGGCAAATAAAGTGCTCCTGCACACTCTTTCAATACCCATGGTGAGATTCCGTCCAGCCAAACAGCTTTTCTCACGTCCAGCCCCAATAGGTGCTTCTTGACCTCATCTCTTGTAATGTCGAACTTTTCCAAGGTCGCCTGGTTTGCTGCCACCTCTCCTAGCGCCGTGACTTCTCCTTGTTCTATTGTAAAGACCTCCTGGAACTTTGTTTTATCACCTGTTCCTTCACTGTTGTCTTCCTCCTGATGTGACTGTGTAATAGTTTTGGTTCGGTCTTGGATTTGTTAGTTATATCATTTTCATACCTTTTCTCAGCTGCTCTTCTCACACTAACATACTCGTTCCTGGTTCTCTCTGGTATCTCTCTACTTTCAGGTGTTCTGTTATTACGGAAGTTCCTCCATGCTTTTTTGTTCAGCTCCTTTGCTTTCGTACATTCCCTAGTAAACCATGGATTCTTCTTTTGCTTCTCTATTTTTTTCTGTTGGGCCGGGACAAACCTGCTTTCAGCCTCCTGACACTTTTGGTTGATATAGTCCGTCATGTCTTGTACGGACTTGGTTCTGAGTTCTGTGTCCCATTGTATATCCCTAAGGAATTTATTCATCTCCTCATAGTTTCATTTTCGGTACGCCAGCCCCTTTTTTTCCCATTTCTTTTTTGGGGGAGATAATTCCTAGCTCAACCAGGTACTCAAAGCACAATACATTATGATCACTCATTCCCAGAGGGGCTTCCAACATGACTTCCCTTATATCCGACTCATTTAAGGTAAATATCAGATCAAGCAAGATCACGTGTGTGTGTGTGTGTGTGTGTGTGTGTGTGTGTGTGTGTGTGTGTGTGTGTGTGTGTGTGTGTGTGTGTGTGTGTGTGTGTGTGTGTGTGGGCATGTGTGTTTGTGTGGGCATGTGTGTTTGTGTGTGTGTGGGCATGTGTGTTTGTGTGTGTGTGCGGGCATGTGTGTGTGTGTGTGTGTGCACGCGTGCGCGGGGGTGTTTGTGTATAGGGGAAGGGGGAGGGTGGTGTTTTGGGACAGTGTGAGGCGTGTGAAGTTGGTGAGGATGGGCGAGCGTCACCAGGGATGGGTGTGTGTGTGTGTGTGTGGGGGGGCAGAGAGGGGGGGAGAGAGGAAGGAGAGGGGGAGAGAGGAAGGAGAGAGGGAGGGTAGGGAGAGCGAGGGAGGAGAGGGAGATAGGAGGAGAGAAGGAGATTGGGAAAAAAGGAGAGAGACAGGGAGAGAGGGAGGGAGGGAGAGAGGGGAGAGAGGTGGGAGTGGTGAGAGAGAGAGGGGGGGAGTGTGTGTATGGGGGATGCAGGGGGAACTGGGGGGTAGGAGGGGCGGAGATGGTGACTTCTGGTCAGGTGTGTGTGTGTGTGTGCGTGTATTTGCAGTCAGTTGTGGGGTTGAGTGGGAGTGGGGGGAGGGGAGTGTATTGGGTTAGTGAGATGGAGGGGGGTAAGAGAGGGGGGGTGAGTATGAGTGAGGTCTATTCCCCTTTCCACAAAAGGTATTAATCCTTTCTCCCCTGACTGTACGGTTGTGTGTGTGTGTGTATGGTTTTGCGTGTGCGTGCTTGTGTTACGAGGGTCCCGTAAGTGTCAACCTCTAACCAAAATGAGCCACTTTGAGATTTTAAATATATATATGATATCCAAAACAAGAATCTGATAATATTTTGCCTCACTCTGTACACCTGAATAATTGACGAGAGAGGCTACCTACCAGTCAGCCTCCCGCTCGCACAACTAGATGAATACTGACGATGTCTGGATGACGATGGTGATCCGTCGTCGCCTCCCACGTGGTGATTCACTAAGTTCTAGTACATTGATGATGGCGGTTCTTCTCTATCTAACATAAAGCTCTGGAGTCAGTCACTGTATCGTGTTGACTGTTGTGTTACAGTTCACTAATTTACTGTACCACTGATCACTGGAGCCCCAAATGTAAACAGAGCCTCGTGGCCCTCCCACATGGCCTGTCTGGTGAATTCAATGTTTAACACAAAGTTCTAGTGATAGCAGAGTATTTTTCTTTCCTATTCGCGGTGGTTATACACTTTGTGATACCCCTAGATCTGTGATCTGTCACTGTAGCCTTAATTAACCGAAAAATATTGGCGTTTATCGTAGAGCGCGACCCCGCGACCCCCGCTGTACTCACCTAGTTGTGTTTCTGGGGGTTGAGCTCTGGCTCTTTGGTCCCGCCTCTCAACTGTCAATCAACTGGTGTACAGATTCCTGAGCCTATTGGGCTCTATCATATCTATATTTGAAACTGTGTCTGGAGTCTGCCTCCTCCACAGCACTACCTAATGCATTCCAATTGTTAACTACCTTGACCCTGAAAAAATTCTTTCTAACGTCTCTGTGGCTCATCTGGGTACTAAGTTTCCACCCGCGCTAAAGAGTTTGTCTTTGTCCACCCTGTCAATTCCCCTGAGAATTTTGTAAGTGGTTATCATGTCTCCCCTTCCTCTTACTCACACACACACAGTGTGCGCGCGCGTGTGTGTGTGTTTAAAAAACGGGTAAATAAATAAGTTTAATAATGTAATGTGAAATGCTGCGTGTAGTTAACGTCTACAAAAGCCCACATTACAAAATATTGACTAATATTTCAAAAGTTTGACGTAGCAAAAGTCTACGACCTGCCACTGACAGCCTTCCCAACCATGGCCCGTCCACTGACACACTTGACCGCCACAGGCTCCCCCACTGTCCCCAGACCACTGTCCCCAGACCACTGTCCCCAGACCACTGACACACTTCACCACCACAGGCTCCCTCACTGTCCCCAGACCACTGTCCCCAGACCACTGACACACTTCACCACCACAGGCTCCCCCACTGTCCCCAGACCACTGTCCCCAGACCACTGACACTTCACCACCACAGGCTCCCCCACTGTCCCCAGACCACTGTCCCCAGACCACTGTCCCCAGACCACTGTCCCCAGACCACTGACACACTTCACCACCACAGGCTTCCCCACTGTCCCCAGACCACTGTCCCCAGACCACTGACACACTTCACCACCACAGGCTCCCCCACTGTCCCCAGACCACTGTCCCCAGACCACTGTCCCACTTCACCACCACAGGCTCCCCCTCTGTCCCCAGACCACTGTTCCCAGACCACTGACACTTGACCACCACAGGCTCCCTCACTGTCCCCAGACCACTGTCCCCAGACCACTGTCCCCAGACCACTGTCCCACTTCACCACCACAGGCTCCCCCTCTGTCCCCAGACCACTGTTCCCAGACCACTGACACTTGACCACCACAGGCTCCCTCCCTGTCCCCAGACCACTGTCCCCAGACCACTGTCCCCAGACCACTGTCCCCAGACCACTGACACACTTCACCACAGACTCCCTCACTGTCCCCAGACCACTGACACACTTCACCACAGACTCCCTCACTGTCCCCAGACCACTGTCCCCAGACCACTGTCCCCAGACCACTGTCCCCAGACCACTGACACACTTCACCACAGACTCCCTCACTGTCCCCAGACCACTGACACACTTCACCACAGACTCCCTCACTGTCCCCAGACCACTGACACACTTCACCACAGACTCCCTCACTGTCCCCAGACCACTGACACACTTCACCACAGACTCCCCCACTGTCCCCAGACCACTGTCCCCAGACCACTGACACACTTCACCACAGACTCCCCCACTGTCCCCAGACCACTGACACACTTCACCACAGACTCCCCCACTGTCCCCAGACCACTGACACACTTCACCACAGACTCCCCCACTGTCCCCAGACCACTGTCCCCAGACCACTGACACACTTCACCACAGACTCCCCCACTGTCCCCAGACCACTGACACACTTCACCACAGACTCCCCCACTGTCCCCAGACCACTGTCCCTCTTCACCACCACAGGCTCCCTCACTGTCCCCAGACCACTGACACTCAAGTGACAACAATAACATCTGAGAACACTCAAGTGACAACAATATCATCTGAGAACACTCAAGTGACAACAACAACACCTGAGAACACTCAAGTGACAACAACAACACCTGAGAACACTCAAGTGACAACAATATCATCTGAGAACACTCAAGTGACAACAACAACACCTGAGAACACTCAAGTGACAACAACAACACCTGAGAACACTCAAGTGACAACAATAACATCTGAGAACACTCAAGTGACAACAATAACATCTGAGAACACTCAAGTGACAACAACAACACCTGAGAACACTCAAGTGACAACAATAACATCTGAGAACACTCAAGTGACAACAATAACATCTGAGAACACTCAAGTGACAACAACAACACCTGAGAACACTCAAGTGACAACAACAACACCTGAGAACACTCAAGTGACAACAACAACACCTGAGAACACTCAAGTGACAACAACAACACCTGAGAACACTCAAGTGACAACAACAACACCCGAGGAATTTAAATGGAATTTAATGTTAATAAATGCCATATTAAGGAATGTGGAATAGGAGAACATAGACCTCACATAACCTATATATTACGTGAGACATTATTAAAGCAAGAGATCTAAGGGTGGTTCTAGATAGAAAACTGTCACGTGAGGACCACATAAAGAATATTGTGCGAGGAGCCTATGCCACGCTTTCTAACTTCAGAATTGCTTTTTAATACATGGATGGCGATATACTAAAGAAATTGTTCACGACTTTTGTTAGGCCAAAGCTAGAATATGCAGCGGTTGTGTGGTGCCCATATCTTAAGAAGCATATCAACAAACTGGAAAAGGTGCAAAGACATGCTACTAAGTGGCTCCCAGAACTGAAGGGCAAGAGCTACGAGGAGAGGTTAGAGGCATTAAATATGCCAAAACTAGAAGACAGAAGAAAAAGAGGGGATATGATCACTACATACAAAATGGTAACATTAATTGATAAAATCGATAGGGAAGATTTCCTGAGACCTGGAACTTTAAGAACAAGAGGTCATAGATATAAACTAGCTAACACAGATGCCGAAGAAATATAAGAAAATTCACTTTCGCAAACAGAGTGGTAGACGGTTGGAACAAGTTAGGTGAGAAGGTGGTGGAGGCCAAGACCGTCAGTAGTTTCAAAGCGTTATATGACAAAGAGTGCTGGGAAGACGGGACACCACGAGCGTAGCTCTCATCCTGTAACTACACTTAGGTAATAACACTTAGGTAATTACATCACAATATCTGGCAGGGTTCAGCGCTTCAAGAAAACAAACAACAAACCAACTTCTCCAGCTCCACAACACTGTAAACACAACACTACAGACACAACACCGTAAGAACAACACTGTAAACACAACACTGTAAACACAACACTACAGACACAACACTGTAAGAACAACACTGTAAACACAACACTGTAAACACAACACTACAGACACAACACTGTAAGAACAACACTGTAAACACAACACTACAGACACAACACTGTAAACACAACACTGTAAACACAACACTACAGACACAACACTGTAAGAACAACACTGTAAACACAACACTGTAGACACAACACTGTAAACACAACACTACAGACACAACACTGTAAGAACAACACTGTAAACACAACACTGTAGACACAACACTGTAAACACAACACTGTAGACACAACACTACAGACACAACACTGTAAGAACAACACTGTAAACACAACACTGTAAGAACAACACTGTAAACACAACACTGTAGACACAACACTACAGACACAAAACTGTAAACACAACACTGTAAACACAACACTGTAAGAACAACACTGTAAACACAACACTGTAGACACAACACTGTAAACACAACACTGTAGACACAACACTACAGACACAAAACTGTAAACACAACACTGTAAACACAACACTGTAAGAACAACACTGTAAACACAACACTGTAGACACAACACTACAGACACAACACTGAAAGCACAACACTGTAAACACAACACTGTAGACACATCACTAACTAGCAGAACCTTGTTTACAGCACCTGGGGTGTTGTTGTGACCACGTCTCACACGGAGCTCTACTGTGCTTACACGGAGCTCTACTGTGCTCACACGGAGCTCTACGGTGCTAACACGGAGCTCTACTGTGCTAACACGGAGCTCTACTGTGCTTACACGGAGCTCTACGGTGCTCACACGGAGCTCTACGGTGCTAACACGGAGCTCTACTGTGCTAACACGGAGCTCTACTGTGCTAACACGGAGCTCTACGGTGCTAACACGGAGCTCTACGGTGCTAACACGGAGCTCTACTGTGCTAACACGGAGCTCTACTGTGCTAACACGGAGCTCTACTGTGCTAACACGGAGCTCTACGGTGCTAACACGGAGCTCTACTGTGCTCACACGGAGCTCTACTGTGCTAACACGGAGCTCTACGGTGCTAACACGGAGCTCTACTGTGCTAACACGGAGCTCTACGGTGCTAACACGGAGCTCTACTGTGCTCACACGGAGCTCTACGGTGCTAACACGGAGCTCTACGGTGCTAACACGGAGCTCTACGGTGCTAACACGGAGCTCTACGGTGCTAACACGGAGCTCTACTGTGTTCACAAGGAGCTTCACGGTTAGTTTATCTTGAGATGATTTCGGGACTTTAGTATCCCGGCGGCCCGGTCCTCGACCAGGCTTCCACCCCCAGGAAGCAGCCTGTGACAGCTGACTAACACCCAGGTACATATTTTACTGCTAGGTAACAGTGACATAGGGTGAAAGAAACTCTGCCCATTGTTTCTCGCCTGCGCCCGGGATCGAACCTGGGACCACAGGATCACAAGTCCAGTGTGCTGTCCGCTCGGCCGACCGGCTCCCACGGTGCACACAAAGATCTCTACGGTGCTCACAAGGAGCTCTACGATGCTCACAAGGAGCTCTACGGTTCTCACAAGGAGCTCTACGGTGCTCACAAGGAGCTCTACGGTGCTCACAAGGAGCTCCACGATGCTCACAAGGAGCTCTACGATGCTCACAAGGAGCTCCACGATGCTCACAAGGAGCTCTACGGTGCTCACAAGGAGCTCTACGATGCTCACAAGGAGCTCCACGATGCTCACAAGGAGCTCTACAATGCTCACAAGGAGCTCTACGATGCTCACAAGGAGCTCTACGGTGCTCACAAGGAGCTCTACGATGCTCACAAGGAGCTCTACGATGCTCTCATGGAGCTCTACGGAGCTCACAAGGAGCTCTACGGTGCTCAGAAGAGCTCTACGGTGCTCAGAAGAGCTCTCCGGTTTTCACAAGGAGCTCTACGATGCTCACAAGGAGTTCTACGATGCCCTCATGGAGCTCTACGGCACACAGACACTGTAAGGCATCACACAGACACTGTAAGGCGTCACACAGACACTGTAAGGCGTCACACAGACACTGTAAGGCATCACACAGACACTGTAAGGCATCACACAGACACTGTAAGGCGTCACACAGACACTGTAAGGCGTCACACAGACACTGTAAGGCATCACACAGACACTGTAAGGCGTCACACAGACACTGTAAGGCGTCACACAGACACTGTAAGGCGTCACACAGACACTGTAAGGCGTCACACAGACACTGTAAGGCGTCACACAGACACTGTAAGGCGTCACACAGACACTGTAAGGCGTCACACAGACACTGTAAGGCGTCACACAGACACTGTAAGGCGTCACACAGACACTGTAAGGCGTCACACAGACACTGTAAGGCGTCACACAGACACTGTAAGTCATCACACAGACACTGTAAGGCATCACACAGACACTGTAAGTGGTATAGGCAACAAGAGTTATCACATAGTCTGTTGGTTATCATATTGACACTGTGAAGCATCACATAATACATTATTGGACTTGACACTATTAACACTATGGCACTGTACTAGATACATCACACTCTGACACTGGACTGTATATGCCACTATGACTCAACTTTATACGACACACTGTGACACTGGACTTTATACGACACACTGTGACACTGGACTTTATACGACACACTCTGACACTGGACTGTATATGCCACTATGACTCTTAACTTTATCCGACACACTGTGACACTGGACTTTATACGACACACTGTGACACTGGACTTTATATGACACACTGTGACATTGGACTTTATACGACACACTGTGACACTGGACATTATACAACACACTGTGACACTGGACTTTGTGACACACTGTGACACTGGACATTATACAACACACTGTGACACTGGACTTTGTGACACACTGTGACACTGGACTGTATATGACACACTGTGACACCTCACACAAACTGTATCACATAGACGACCTATTTAAGCGGACGACACACGGATGGTTCCAGGAGGCGACCAAATGGACACGACACCCATAGTGACCACAGGACGACCAGGGGACACGACACCCATAGTGACCACAGGACGACCAGGGGACACGACACCCATAGTGACCACAGGACGACCAGGGGACACGACACCCATAGTGACCACAGGACGACCAGGGGACACGACACCCATAGTGACCACAGGGCGACCAGGGGGACACGACACCCATAGTGACCACAGGACGACCAGGGGACACGACACCCATAGTGACCACAGGACGACCAGGGGACACGACACCCATAGTGACCACAGGACGACCAGGGGACACGACACCCATAGTGACCACAGGACGACCAGGGGACACGACACCCATAGTGACCACAGGACGACCAGGGGACACGACACCCATAGTGACCAAGGGACGACCAGGGGACACGACACCCATAGTGACCACAGGACGACCAGGGGGACACGACACCCATAGTGACCAAGGGACGACCAGGGGACACGACACCCATAGTGACCACAGGACGACCAGGGGACACGACACCCATAGTAACCACAGGACGACCAGGGGACACGACACCCATAGTGACCACAGGACGACCAGAGGACACGACACCCATAGTGACCACAGGACGACCAGGGGGACACGACACCCATAGTGACCACAGGACGACCAGGGGGACACGACACCCATAGTGACCACAGGACGACCAGGGGGACACGACACCCATAGTGACCACAGGACGACCAGGGGGACACGACAACTATAGTGATCACAGAACGCAACGGAGCGCTACGGTGACCACAGGGCCCCACGGAGCGCTACGGTGACCACAGGGCCCCACGGAGCGCTACGGTGACCACAGGGCCCCACGGAGCGCTACGGTGACCACAGGGCCCCACGGAGCGTTACGGTGACCACAGGGCCCCACGGAGCGCTACGGTGACCACAGGGCCCCACGGAGCGTTACGGTGACCACAGGGCGTCACGGAGCGCTACGGTGACCACAGGGCCACACGGAGCGCTACGGTGACCACAGGGCCCCACGGAGCGTTACGGTGACCACAGGGCCCCACGGAGCGTTACGGTGACCACAGGGCTCCACGGAGCGCTACGGTGACCACAGGGCCCCACGGAGCGCTACGGTGACCACAGGGCGTCACGGAGCGCTACGGTGACCACAGGGTGTCACGGAGCGCTACGGTGACCACAGGGCCACACGGAGCGCTACGGTGACCACAGGGCCCCACGGAGCGTTACGGTGACCACAGGGCCCCACGGAGCGCTACGGTGATCACAGAACGCAACGGAGCGCTACTGTGTCCACAGGGCGTCACGGAGCGCTACGGTGACCACAGGGCCCCACGGAGCGCTACGGTGACCACAGGGCCCCACGGAGCGCTACGGTGACCACAGGGCCCCACGGAGCGTTACGGTGACCACAGGGCCCCACGGAGCGCTACGGTGACCACAGGGCCCCACGGAGCGTTACGGTGACCACAGGGCCCCACGGAGCGCTACGGTGACCACAGGGCCCCACGGAGCGCTACGGTGACCACAGGGCCCCACGGAGCGCTACGGTGACCACAGGGCCCCACGGAGCGTTACGGTGACCACAGGGCCCCACGGAGCGCTACGGTGACCACAGGGCCCCACGGAGCGCTACGGTGACCACAGGGCCCCACGGAGCGCTACGGTGACCACAGGGCCCCACGGAGCGCTACGGTGACCACAGGGCGTCACGGAGCGCTACGGTGACCACAGGGTGTCACGGAGCGCTACGGTGACCACAGGGCCCCACGGAGCGCTACGGTGACCACAGGGCCCCACGGAGCGTTACGGTGACCACAGGGCCCCACGGAGCGCTACGGTGATCACAGAACGCAACGGAGCGCTACTGTGTCCACAGGGCGTCACGGAGCGCTACGGTGAACACAGGGCCCCATGGAGCGCTACGGTGACCACAGGACGACCCCGGAGCGCTACGGTGACCACAGGACGACCACGGAGCGCTACGGTGACCACAGGGCCCCACGGAGCGTTACGGTGACCACAGGACGACCACGGAGCGCTACGGTGACCACAGGGCCCCACGGAGCGTTACGGTGAACACAGGGCCCCACGGAGCGCTACGGTGACCGCAGGGGGGCACGGAGTGCTACGGTGAACATAGGGCCCGACGGAGCGCTACGGTGACCACAGGACCCGACGGAGCGCTACGGTGACCACATGGCCCAATGGAGTGCTACGGTGACCACAAGACGCCACGGAGCGCTACGGTGACCTCAGGGCCCCACGGAGCGCTACTGTGACCACGGAGCGCTACGGTGACCTCCTGGCACACTCATGACACAGTAAACTTGTCCTCTTGTGTATACTGGTAAACAGGACGGGACAGAGACAATAACTATTGTGTAAACAAGCATAAAGGAAGATGTCTGAAACATAATTACTTTTATCGTTGTCTCAAGCTGAATGTTAAGAAGATTTATACGAATATTGTTAAAGATGTGTAAATACCAATTACTCTCATCCTTGTGTATGTCCAGTATACTGTAGAGGTATGTGTGGTCAAGGCCTTCAGTATCTGCAGTATATAGTATGTGTATGTGAGGGCAAGTTCTTGAGTATCTGCAGTATATAGTATTTGTCTCTGAGGGCAAGTCCTTGAGTATCTGCAGTTTACAGTATGTGTGTGTGAGGACAAAACCTCGAGTATCTCCAGTATACAAGGGAGATATGTGTGGTCAAGGCCTTGAGTATCTCCAATATACAGTAGAAGTATGTGAGGTCAAGTCCTTGAGTATCTGCAGTATACAGTAGAGGTATGTGAGGTCAAGGCCTTTAGTATCTCCAGTATACAGTATGTGTATGTGAGGTCAAGGCCTTGAGTATCCCCCAGTATACAGTACATGTATGTGAGGTCAAGACCTTGAGTATCCCCCAGTATACAGTAGATGTATGTGAGGTCAAGGCCTTGAGTATCCCCCAGTATACAGTAGATGTATGTGAGGTCAATGGCGTAGTCTCTGATAATAAATTGTAATTAAATCTGAATAATTAGTGTCAAGTTGAAATATTGCAAATATTTACAATGTTCAACATCTGCGTATTTCCTATTTTATGAAGCAGCTGTACCACTGTACATCTTTATGAAGCAGCTGCGCCTCTGTACATCTTTATGAAGCAGCTGTGCCTCTGTACATCTTTATGAAGCAGCTGCGCCTCTGTACGTCTTTATGAAGCAGCTGTGCCTCTGTACATCTTTATGAAGCAGCTGTGCCTATGTACTTCTTTATGAAGCAGCTGCGCCTCTGTACATCTTTATGAAGCAGCTGTGCCTCTGTACATCTTTATGAAGCAGCTGTGCCTCTGTACATCTTTATGAAGCAGCTGTGCCTCTGTACATCTTTATGAAGCAGCTATGCCTCTGTACATCTTTATGAAGCAGCTGTGCCTCTGTACATCTTTATGAAGCAGCTGCGCCTCTGTACATCTTTATTAAGAAGCTGCGCCTCTGTACATCTTTATGAAGCAGCTGCGCCTCTGTACATCTTTATGAAGCAGCTGCGCCTCTGTACATCTTTATGAAGCAGCTTTGCCTCTATACATCTTTATGAAGCAGCTGCGCCTCTGTACATCTTTATGAAGCAGCTGTGCCTCTATACATCTTTATGAAGCAGCTGTACCTCTGTACATCTTTATGAAGCAGCTGTACCTCTGTACATCTTTATGAAGCAGTTGTACCTCTGTACATCTTTTTGAAGCACTTGTGCCTCTGTACATCTTTACGAAGCAGCTGTGCCTCTGTACACCTTTATGAAGCAGCTGCGCCTCTGTACATCTTTATGAAGCAGCTGCGCCTCTGTACATCTTTATGAAGCAGCTGTGCCTCTATACATCTTAATGAAGCAGCTGCCCCTCTGTACATCTTTATGAAGCAGCTGTGCCTCTATACATCTTTATGAAGCAGCTGTGCCTCTATACATCTTTATGAAGCAGCTGTACCTATGTACATCTTTATGAAGCAGCGGTGCCTTTGTTCATCTTTATGAAGTAGCTGCGCCTCTGTACATCTTTAAGAAGCAGCTGCGCCTCTGTACATCTTTATGAAGCAGCTGTGCCTCTATACATCTTTATGAAGCAGCTGTACCTCTGTACATCTTTATGAAGCAGCTGTACCTCTGTACATCTTTATGAAGCAGCTGTACCTCTGTACATCTTTATGAAGCAGCTGTACCTCTGTACATCTTTTTGAAGCACTTGTGCCTCTGTACATCTTTACGAAGCAGCTGTGCCTCTGTACATCTTTATGAAGCAGCTGTGCCCCTGTACATCTTTATGAAGCAGCTGCGCCTCTGTACATCTTTATGAAGCAGCTGCGCCTCTGTACATCTTTGTCAAGCAGCTCTGCCTCTATACATCTTTATGAAGCAGCTGTACCTCTGTACATCTTTATGAAGCAGCTGTACCTCTGTACATCTTTATGAAGCAGCTGTACCTCTGTACATCTTTTTGAAGCACTTGTGCCTCTGTACATCTTTATGAAGCAGCTGTACCTCTGTACATCTTTATGAAGCAGCTGTGCCTCTGTACATCTTTATGAAGCAGCTGTGCCTCTGTACATCTTTATGCAGCAGCTGCGCCTCTGTACATCTTTATGAAGCAGCTGTGCCTCTGTACATCTTTATGAAGCAGCTGTGCCGCTGTACATCTTTATGAAGCAGCTGTGCCTCTGTACATCTTTATGAAGCACCTGCGCCTCTGTACATCTTTATGAAGCAGCTGCGCCTCTGTACATCTTTATGTAGCAGCTGCGCCTCTGCACATCTTTATGAAGCAGCTGCGCCTCTGTACATCTTTATGTAGCAGCTGCGCCTCTGCACATCTTTATGAAGCAGCTGTGTGACTGAACATCTTTATGAAGCAGCTGTGTGACTGTACATCTTTATGAAGCAGCTGCGCCTCTGTACATCTTTATGAAGCAGGTGTGCCTCTGTACATCTTTATGAAGCAGCTGTGTCACTGTACATCTTTATGAAGCAGCTGCGCCTCTGTACATCTTTATGAAGCAGCTGCGCCTCTGTACATCTTTATGAAGCAGCTGCGCCTCTGTACATCTTTACGAAGCAGGTGCGCAACTGTACATCTTTATGAAGCAGCTTCGCCTCTGTACATCTTTATGAAGCAGCTGCGCAACTGTACATCTTTATGAAGCAGCTGCGCCTCTGTACATCTTTATGAAGCAGCTGTGCCGCTGTACATCTTTATGAAGCAGCTGTGCCTCTGTACATCTTATTGAATCCGCTGCGCCTCTGTACATCTTTTTGACGCAGCGGTGCCACTGTACATCTTTATGTAGCAGCTGCACCTCTGTACATCTTTATGAAGCAGCTTCGCCTCTGTACATCTTTATGAAGCAGCTGCGCCTCTGTACATCTTTATGAAGCAGCTGTGCCTCTATACATCTTTATGAAGCAGCTGTACCTCTGTACATCTTTATGAAGCAGCTGTACCTCTGTACATCTTTATGAAGCAGCTGTACCTCTATACATCTTTTTGAAGCACTTGTGCCTCTGTACATCTTTACGAAGCAGCTGTGCCTCTGTACATCTTTATGAAGCAGCTGTGCCCCTGTACATCTTTATGAAGCAGCTGCGCCTCTGTACATCTTTATGAAGCAGCTGCGCCTCTGTACATCTTTGTGAAGCAGCTCTGCCTCTATACATCTTTATGAAGCAGCTGTACCTCTGTACATCTTTATGAAGCAGCTGTACCTCTGTACATCTTTATGAAGCAGCTGTACCTCTTTTTGAAGCACTTGTGCCTCTGTACATCTTTATGAAGAAGCTGTACCTCTGTACATCTTTATGAAGCAGCTGTGCCTCTGTACATCTTTATGAAGCAGCTGTGCCTCTGTACATCTTTATGCAGCAGCTGCGCCTCTGTACATCTTTATGAAGCAGCTGTGCCTCTGTACATCTTTATGAAGCAGCTGTGCCGCTGTACATCTTTATGAAGCACCTGCGCCTCTGTACATCTTTATGAAGCAGCTGCGCCTCTGTACATCTTTATGTAGCAGCTGCGCCTCTGTACATCTTTATGAAGCAGCTGTGTGACTGAACATCTTTATGAAGCAGCTGCGCCTCTGTACATCTTTATGAAGCAGCTGTGTGACTGAACATCTTTATGAAGCAGCTGTGTGACTGTACATCTTTATGAAGCAGCTGCGCCTCTGTACATCTTTATGAAGCAGCTGTGCCTCTGTACATCTTTATGAAGCAGCTGTGTCACTGTACATCTTTATGAAGCAGCTTCGCCTCTGTACATCTTTATGAAGCAGCTGCGCCTCTGTACATCTTTATGAAGCAGCTGCGCCTCTGTACATCTTTATGAAGCAGCTGCGCCTCTGTCCATCTTTATGAAGCAGCTGCGCCTCTGTACATCTTTATGAAGCAGCTGCGCCTCTGTACATCTTTATGAAGCAGCTGTGCCTCTATACATCTTTATGAAGCAGCTGCGCCTCTGTACATCTTTATGAAGCAGCTGTGCCTCTATACATCTTTATGAAGCAGCTGTACCTCTTTACATCTTTATGAAGCAGCTGTACCTCTGTACATCTTTATGAAGCAGCTGTACCTCTGTACATCTTTTTGAAGCACTTGTGCCTCTGTACATCTTTACGAAGCAGCTGTGCCTCTGTACATCTTTATGAAGCAGCTGTGCCTCTGTACATCTTTATGAAGCAGCTGCGCCTCTATACATCTTTATGAAGCAGCTGCGCCTCTGTACATCTTTATGAAGCAGCTGTGCCTCTATACATCTTTATGAAGCAGCTGCGCCTCTGTACATCTTTATGAAGCAGCTGTGCCTCTATACATCTTTATGAAGCAGCTGTGCCTCTATACATCTTCATGAAGCAGCTGTACCTCTGTACATCTTTATGAAGCAGCTGTGCCTCTGTACATCTTTATGAAGCAGCTGCGCCTCTGTACATCTTTATGAAGCAGCTGTGCCTCTATACATCTTTATGAAGCAGCTGTGCCTCTGTACATCTTTATGAAGCAGCTGTACCTCTGTACTTCTTTATGAAGCAGCTGTGCCTCTGTACATCTTTATGAAGCAGCTGTACCTCTGTACTTCTTTATGAAGCAGCTGTGCCTCTGTACATCTTTGTTCTGCTCTTAACAATTAGAATATTTATTATGGTCTTTGACACAATATTTTTTGTTGATAACGCTGAAAGATGATTTATATATATGTTCAATAATTGATTGTATTGCAAAATATTAGTTATTTATTCCCTCAGCTAAGGACGGTGTTCCTTAACCGTTCCTTACTGTGTAGCTCAGCCAAGTTACCCAACACATTTACAGGAATTAAATGTTTATAAGGTTATGGTGTTTAATTTAACGAGTATCCTTAATGGGAGAGGGTAAACGTATAACAATGCACTAGAAAAATAAAAACATTCCCATACACGCTATTATGCTCCAAGGTTCACCCTCATCTTGTAATATTCGTCTTTATCCCTAAAGGTAAACCTTCACGCTCAAAGATTCCTCTAGAAACTTGCTAATAAGGAGAACATTCCAATGCCTAGTGTCGCTAACCAGGCAGCGCCCATTTATTTCTAACTAAACTCATTCATTTATATGTGTAACATGAGCATAAGACTTGTTACAAAATAACGATCATAACGCTCCCACGGGTGTTATGTTACCCGGGCGGGAACATCTATAACTATACACCAAAATATCTGTTTAGAAGGAGAGACAGAAGGAAGGGAAGGAAGAGGAGAAGGAGGAAGGTAAGGTAAGGTAATTACCAAAAGAAGTCACCAAACCGGGAAGGCTATGTAGCACCATCAAAGTGCGAAATAATCAGAAGGCGCTAAATATCAACAAGAATGCCAATACGAGAACAAAAACGCATAAGGTGAACGATATCAAAAGTATACGATTAAACCTAAAATTCTATAGAGGGATAAGTGACCGCGAGGAACGGTCGGAAAGCAAGACACACTCTCGTCCTGGAAGTCAGGACAATCAATAAGGATATGCACAACTGTAAGAGGGACAACGCAATTTGGACAATAAGGAGCAGGGCGGCGCTCCATTAAGTGACCATGGGTTAAGCGAGTATGGCCAATCCGCAGCCTCGCCAATGCACTTTCCCACCGCCAGTTACAGTGGTAGGAGGAAGGCCACGGGGACACACTACGTTTGAGAGTATGCAGCTTGTTACCAACCACAGAGGACCAACTACAGAGGACCAATGACCCTGCCAATGGGCAAGGATGGAGGAATGAATAACTGGATAAAAGTCGGAATAAGGTCCCAAACGAATAGCTTCCTTAGTGGCAGCATCCGCACCCTCATTCAAAGAAACACCAATATGGCTGGGAACTCAGGAAAACTCTACTGATTTAAATTTACTAGAAATAAGAAACAGCCAATGTTGAATCTTGATGACCACCGGATGGACAGAATTAAAGGACCCTAGAGCCATAAGAGCACTACGAGAGTCAACTACAACCACAAAGGAGGAATGATAATGAGAAAGCAAGAGACGGAGAGCATAGAGAATAGCATAAAGTTCTGTTGTGATGACGCTAGCCTCCGAAGAGAGGCGACACATATAAGTGCGGTCAGGGAAAACAACAGAGTAGCCCACACCGTCCGCAGACTTAGACGCATCAATGAAGATGAAAATAGAGTGGGAGTGCGAAGAAAAGTGCTCAAGGAAGAGGCTTTTCAGAATCGTAGGAGGGGTAAAGGCCTTAGTGATACAAGTCAAGGACGTACAAAACTTGGGAAGGGGACTCTCCACGGAGGCAAGGAAGGAACAATATGAGGAGAAACATTAGAAATATGAACAGAAAGAGAATCCTGTAAGCGAGATACCCTGACAGAAAGAGGGAGACGATGAAGAGGAACAGGAGCTACAGGAAGGGTAAAAGTTAAAGCACGACAGAGGCGAGAGGAAGGATGTTGTAACGACCGCGCAAAATAGCGAAGACAGTAGCGATCACGGCAATCCTGAAGAGCGAGGAAGCCAGTGTCAACATACAAACTAAGGGCGGGAGTTGAACGAATGACACCAGAGCTGAGACGCAACCCAGTATGGTGCAAAGCATCAGGACGGCGAAAAGTAGAAGGAGAAGCAGAAGATTATGCATGGCAACCATAATCGAGTTTAGACAGGAGGAGAGAGGAGTGCAAATAGAGGAGCTTGCGCCTATCCACTCCGCAAGAAGTATGGGACAAAACCTTAAGGGCCTTAGAGCATTCAACTCGGAGGTAAGAGACATGGGCTGACCAAGACAAACGAGCGTCAAAAACTAACCCCAAACGCTTAGCGGAATCCCTGTACACAAGCGGATGACCATAAAGCGACAAAGAGGGACGAAGAACTATATGCTTCCGAATAAAAGTCATACCACAAGTCTTAGACGTAGAGAACTTGAAGCCATGATCGGTGGCCCAAGACGACACGGCATCAATCGCAAGTTGAAGCCGCCGTTGAAGGAGAGGTGAATCATCACCCTGACAGCGAAGGGTAAGACCGTCAACATAGAGAGCGGAGAAGACGCCAGAAGGAAGAGAGAAAGAAGATCGCTGAGGGCAACTAGAAAAAGAGTAGTGCTCAGAACACTACCCTGGGGTTCACCTTCATACTGCCGAAAAGGGGCAGAGAGAGTGGTACCAAGCCGCACACGAAAGGAATGACGAGAGAGGAAACTGGAGGAAGAGAGGGAGATTTCCACGAAGGCCAAAAGAATGGAGTTGAGACAGAATATGATACTGCCAGGTAGTGTCTTAAGCCTTATCCAGGTCAAAAAGGACGGCAACAACGGAGGTCTTCACAGCATAAGCAGTACGAATATAGACCTCCAAGTTCACCAAGACATCTGTTGTGCAGCGGCACTTGCAAAAACCAAATTGAAAAGTGGAGAGGTAGTGATAGTGTTATTAGAACAACACAAACGATGTTAACCAAACGTTCAAAGAGCTTGCAGACACAATTCGTGAGGGCAATAGGGCGGTAGTCCTTGGAGGATGACCCGAGAAACCCTGGTTTCCGAGCAGGGAGGACAACAGCATCGAGCCAATCTTCAGGGACTGACGACGTCTCCCAGACCAGATTGTACAGACTAAGTAAATACTGAGACGTGCACGGAGGGAGATTGCGAAGCATTTCATAATGAATGCCATCGGAGCCTGCCGCCGTAGAACCACAAAGGGCTAGGGCAGACTGAAGCTCAGAGAGAGAGAAGGGATCATTATAGGGAAGGCGAAGATAAGTAGAAATTTAAAGGACGAGATTCAAGAATATGCTTACGAAGAAGGAAGGATTGGGGAAGATGAGAACCAAAACTGACAGAAGAAAATTGGGAACCCAGTTCGGACGCGACCTGCAACGGGTCCGCCGCAAGAGCACCATGGAGGTGAAGGACCGGTGAGACATTGGGGACGAACTTACCAGCAATCTTGAGGATACGCTTCCAGACCAGTGGTAGAGGAGCTTCGGACGTAATGGTAGAGACATAAAACATCCAGCAAGCACGTTTAACCGCACGGATGGTCCTACGGGCCACCGTACTCGCCTTCCGAAACAAAAGAAAAGACTCAACCATCTGCTGGCAGCGATGTCTCTTCCAGGCTGCACGCTTACAGCGGACAGCCCGAGCACAGTCCACATTCCACCAAGGAACGCACTTCCGCGTTCCCCGAGAGGAAGAGCAAGGAATAGACCAGAGAGCAGCATCAAAGACAGTGTTATGAAAAAGAAGGAGGGCGCGAGGAAGAGGCAGAACGGAGAGGTCGGAAATAGTAGCACGGAGAGTAAAGAGGCGCCAGTCAGCCTCGGCAAATCGCCACCTAGGGAAGGAGAGAGGAGGATGAAAAGAGAATAAAGTAACAAGGATAGGAAAATAGTCACTGCCATGAAGGTCATCAAGGACCCGTCACCCAAAATCTAAGAAAAGGGATGACGAGCACAGAGAAACATCGAGACAGGAAAGGGAGCGAGTCTGAGAGTCCAAATGAGTGGGCTCACCAGAATTAAGAAGGGACAAGGAAGAAGAGAGGATGAAAGGTTCAAGGAGGCGACCCCGGGTGTTTGTCAGCACATCACCGCAAAGTGCATGACGACAATTGAAATCACCCAGCAGAAGCACAGGCCCCAGAAAGGAGTCTAGGAGGTGCTTAAGATCGGGAAAAGAAAGTGGGACAGCGGGGCGGTGATAAATGGAACGAACCGTGTACCATCTACGCTCAAAGATACGAGCAGCAGAACAGTGGAGAGGCGAAAAAAAAGTAAGGGGACAAAAGGAACATCTGAGCGAAGCAAGAGAGCAGAAGAATTGTGAGATCCAGCAACAGCTGGGGGGGGGGGGAAAGAATAGCCACGGAAGCGACCAGGACGAGCACCAAGCATCGGCTCCTGGAGACAGACACAAAGGGGCGAAAACTGTGAAAATAGAAGTTGGAGGTCAAGGAAATGAGCGTAATATCCACGAATGTTCCGTTGAAGAATAGACATCGGCAAAAAGAGAGAGGAGAGCCAAAGAGAGCAGAGGGTCAGAATCAGGATCAGCGAAGTCAGGGTTAGGAGGCATGGGTAAACTGAGTAAAGAAAGAGGGAAAGAAGCGGGAGGAGAGACCAGAGGTGGACGAGCAGGGAGGAGAAGGAGACGGAGAAGGGGCAGAAACAAGGGAGCACACCTCAGGAAGCAGGAGGGGAAGGAACAATAGAATCGGAGATAGGGGGCAAAGAAGAAAGCAAAGCCTTCTTACCTACAGGGGAGGAGGAAGGAGAGGAGCCAGGTTTCCGCTTCTGACTCAAAGAGACAGGCGTCCCAGCAGCAATGTACTGGGCAACAGACTCGAGCGTCTCGATAGGAGAAGAAGAGCGAGAGCGAACAACACGACCACCAGGAGAGCGATGGACATCAGCCCGCACATTTAGGCGGCGTGGAGAGCCAAGAGACGGAGGAGAATGACGGGAAGGAGGACCAGAGGGAGAGGAGGAAGAAGACACAGAGACATGACAGACTGGGTAAAAAGAAGGGGAGCTCTAGACAGAGAACCAAGAGGGGGACCATCCGGGACAGAACGGAGGGAAACAAGGAAGGTGGTGGTGGGCGAGTCCAGGTCTAAGGCTTGGAAACGGTTGTGAGACCGAGGAAGGTGGGAAGGACGAGGAGAGGAGGAGCGCACCATTCGAGCATAGGAGATGCCAGCAAAAGAATGGAGACGATGAACTTGTCGCCGAGCCTCAGGAAAAGACAAACGGTCCCGGTGCTTCACATTGAGGACGACCGCCTCAAGTTTGTAACGTATACACGTGTGGGAGAAGGTAGTGTGGGCCTCACCGCTATTGAGGCAGCGGGCCTGGGGAGAAGTGCACTCCAACTTAGAGTGACCCTCACCTCCACACATAGGACAGAGAGACACAGGACTAGAGCATTTGAGGCCACCATGCTCAAACCTCCAGCACTTGTTGCAGAGCCGAGGAGACGGAATATACTCCTGAACGGAGCATCTGGCACCAGCAAGAAGGACAGAGGGCAGAAGGGTCCGACTATCAAAGGTAACCTTCACAACCCGAAGGTGCAGACGGCAATGACCACGAGGGGGACGAGTAAATGTATCCACCTGGAGGACAGACTGACCCTGGGCCTCGAGGATATGCTTGATATCCTCATGGCAGTCTTTTAGGTTCCTAATACCAGTCGCAACATTGTGCGGGAGGAAAACAGCGCCAACACAGCGTTCTTTCAATCGAGCGTTCTTTGAGACTCGAACAGGGGTCACGCCAAGGCAGGATAAGGCAGCCAAGCGGGTGGCTGCGTCCTGAGAAGGAGCAACAACGACACGGGTGGGGTTAAAGGTAACAGAGCCATCTACTGAATCTACAAGATGCCTATGAAAAGAAAAATCGTCAGGAGGAGTTGAAACCAAAGGATGGAGGTCAAAGTACTTAGTCCACATAGCAGGACCAAACAAAGCATGGTACGAATTAGTATGGGAAGGGACATACGAGAGCGGCCGTGGCAGGGACGGCGATGAGAACCTTTAGAGAGAGACGGGTCAAAAGGCGCAGTAGTCACAATAAGAGATGGAGCCGTGCAAGGGGAGGAGGTGGTCACCACAGCAGGCTTGGGGCTCGACCCAACCACAGAGGAGGGAGGGGAGCAGGGGGGAAGAGTCCGGTCAGGGCCTAAATCAGGCCCTGACCGGACTTGTAGATGCCGGTATGTACAAGTTGGATCCCTATGTAAGCCTCAATATAGCACGCCAAAACAATATAGCAATCATTAAACACGTATGGCACTTGGAGATATTAATAGGAGCTGCCTCGTATGGGCCAATAGGCCTTCTGCAGTTACCTTCTTATAATTCCTTTCCTGCACTTATTTTTGGTGGTCAGGTGATCTGCCCAGGCGGATATAAAGGTCTGATCAGCAAACTTATCTTCATTCTACTTTGCTCTGATGAAGGCGAATTACCCTTCTTGAGCCCGGATGGACACATGTATAAGCAAGTAGATGGGGTCGCCATGGGTTCTCCCCTAGGTGTCCTGTTTGCAAACTTCTACATGGGTACCATCGAGCAAAAAGTCTTAGTCGACATGAACTTGAATCCGGCCATATACTGCAGGTATGTTGACGACATTTTTACACAGGTACCTGATGTCAGACATCTGCAGGAGCTGAAGGAGGCATTTGAGCAGAATTCTGTGTTGCGTTTCACTTATATATATATATGCAAACAAGCCTGAATGGTCCCCAGGACTATATACAACTGAAAACTCACACCCCAGAAGTGACTCGAACCCATACTCCCACAACTGGTATGTACAGGGACGCCTTAATCCGCTTGACCATCACGACCGGACATAAGGAAGTGATAGCCGAGGCTATATGAACCACTTCCCCGCCGGCACTCGGATGGTAATCTTGGGCATAGCATTTTATCAAATCACCTCATTCTTTGGGGCACACGTGAGGAACACAAATGCAAACAAGCCTGAATGGTCCCCAGGACTATATACAACTGAAAACTCACACCCCAGAAGTGACTCGAACCCATACTCCCACAACTGGTATGTACAGGGACGCCTTAATCCGCTTGACCATCACGACCGGACATAAGGAAGTGATAGCCGAGGCTATATGAACCACTTCCCCGCCGGCACTCGGATGGTAATCTTGGGCATAGCATTTTATCAGTTATATATATATATAACTGAGTTTTCAGTTATATATATATATATATATATATATATGTATATATATATCGTACCTAGTAGCTAGAACGCACTTTTCAGCCTACTATGCAAGGCCCAATTTGCCTAATAAGCCAAGTTTTCCTGAAGTAATATATTTTCTCTAATTTTTTTCTTACGAAATGATAAAGCTACCCATTTCATTATGTATAAAGTCAATTTTTTTTTATTGGAGTTAAAATTAACGTAGATATATGACCAAACCTAACCAACCCTACCTAACCTAACCTAACCTTTCTTTATAGGTTAGGTTAGGTAGCCGAAAAAGCTAGGTTAGGTTAGGTTAGGTAGGTTAGGTAGTCGAAAAACAATTATTTCATGAAAACTTGGCTTATTAGGCAAATCGGGCCTTGCATAGTAGGCTCAGAAGTGCGTTCTGGCTATTAGGTACGACATATATATATATATATATATATATATATATATATATATATATATATATATATATATATATATATATATATATATATATATATATATATATATATATATGTATATATATATGTATATATATATATATATATATATATATATATATATATATATATATATATATATATATATATGTATATATATATATATATATATATATATATCCTTCTATTTGGGAATGCGTGCCTAGCATTACCACCCAGGAGAGACAAGTCATTAGCAACCTCTGTAATCAGGGCACTTAATGAATTCCCCAGAGCAGACAACCTGGTCCGCCTCCCCCCTCGTGCCAAGAACACCAGCCGCAGGACGACCAACAATAACTCATCTGAGAACCACAAAATGAGAGCTCAGATTACCAGAAAAATAGAAGAGGGCAATACCACAGGTGCCATCAGAATCATGACCAGCGATGACATTATTGCCCCCAGGAACGCCACGACAGCAGAGGCTCTTCAAGACAAACACCCACCCAGAGCCCCCGACAGCAGCAGGGATCCCCAGGAAAACAATGCTGGCATAGAACCCTTGACTGTTCGAGAATCTGAGGTGTACAAAGCAGCCATGTCTTTCCCAACAGGTTCAGCAGGGGGCTTTACAGGCCTAAGACCCCAGCACATCAAACAAATGCTGAACCCGGTGCTTGGAGATGCCTCAAAGGACCTTCTAGTGGAACTTACCAGATTCTCCAACATGTGTTTTTCTGGCGGCATCCCTGAGGACATCAGGCCTGTCTTTTATGGAGCAGCACTCTGTGCTCTAAAGAAGAAGGATAGGGGTATCAGGCCCATTGCCGTTGGCAACACCCTCTGACGCCTTGTAGCTAAGGCTGCAGTGAGATCTATCAGCCAGGAAGCAGCCACCTTGCTGAAACCTCATCAGCTCGGGTTTGGGATTCCCCTAGGTTGTGAAGCTGCAGCACATGCAGCGCGGGCTTACATTGCTTATCTCCCGGACCAGAAGGCACTAGTAAAGCTTGACTTCAAAAATGCCTTCAATCAAGTCAGACGAGACGCTGTCCTCAGGGCTGTCCACAACCATTTCCGTCCCCTTTACCCATTCATCCGATCGTGCTACAGTGAGGACTCTAAGCTTCTTTTTGGGGAGCATGAAATAAACTCCTGTGAAGGTGTCCAACAAGGTGACCCCTTAGCCCCCCTCCTTTTCTGCCTAGCTATCAAAGAGGTCACTGATAGTCTGACAAGCGAGCTAAACATCTGGTACCTGGATGATGGCACTCTAGCTGGAACTCCGGAAACCATTTTGGAGGATATAAGGAAAATCCAGGAGCAGGCAGCAGCCTTAGGCCTCATTCTCAATGCATCCAAATGTGAAATAATCTCCCGCAACCCAGACATCACTGGGCAAATACAAAATGTTCTTCCAGACATTCTCGTTGTCGAGCCACCAGACTGCACTCTCCTGGGTGCCCCCATTGGCCCACGAGCAATCGAGGATGTCCTGGCTGCAAAAATCACTGACCTAAAGAGAATGCTGGACAGGATTGACAAGATTGATGCCCATGATGCTCTCTTTCTCCTTACAAGATGCCTGTCTCTCCCTAAGTTGACCTACTTTCTGAGATGTTCTCCATCCTACAGCAGCCCTAAGTTAAATGTGTATGACACCCTTTTGAGGTCCATGCTGGTGAAAGTCCTGAATCTGCCATTGGACGACTCTCAGTGGGAGCAAGCAACCCTTCCTGTAAGACTCTACGGCCTTGGTGTCCGCACAGCCTCCCAAATTGCTCTACCAGCCTTCCTTTCCTCCTCTCATGCATCGCACGACCTCGTCAGAGATATTTTACCTGCAACCCTGAGAGATTCAGCAGGAATACACGATCCTGCTTTCACTGAATGTTCAAATCAGTGGGATGTTCTTGCAGCCCCAGCAACCATTATAGAGCCAACAAAACAACACAAACAGTCCGGCTGGGACCACCCTCTAGTGGAAAAAGTAGCTGATGCCATGCTCAGCGCCGCAACATCAGACAAGGAGAAAGCCCGCCTCAGAGCAGTGCGTGCCCCCCATGCAGGAGACTTCCTCCTGGCAGTACCCATGTCAGCAATGGGCACGCGCCTAGATCCAGAATCCCTTCGTGTAGCAGTGGCCCTCCGCCTTGGTGCCCCAATTCACACTGAATACAAGTGTATTTGCAACAGGGTGGAAGCAGACCAATACGGACTGCATGGGTTGCATTGCGGAAGCACAAAGGGCTGGCATGCAAGACACAGCGAGGTCAATGACATCATCAAGAGAAGCCTCGTCTCAGCTGGGTGCCCAGCGGAGAGAGAACCTCCCATCCTAGGGGTCCAAAACCCGGATTTCCCCACACTTCGCCCTGATGGCATCACCATATACTCATGGAAGGAGGGTAGACAGTTGGTGTGGGACTACACGTGTGTATCCACCCTGGCTGACACCTATGTACACTTCGGAGCTGATCAAGCAGGTGGGGCGGCCAACCACAGGGAAACAGCAAAATCACTCAAGTACAGGCGACTGGAAGGTCAATACCTCTTTGTTCCCATAGCGTCTGAGACGCATGGCCCATGGGGCAAGAGTGCCTTGGGATTTCTCAAGGAATTGGGTTCCAAGCTCATTGACGTCACCAGAGACCCAAGGGCTTCCAGTTTTTTGTTTCAGCGTCTAAGTGTGGCGATCCAGAGGGGAAATGCTTGCTGCGTCCTCGGTTCCTGTCCAGAAGCGGAGGAGCTTCAAGAGATCCATAACCTTTAGGCATTTGTCTTGTATGTTTTGTAACCTTTAAATACACAATAAAGGAAAAAAAAAAGGAAAGGGGGTGGTAGGAGAAAAGCACACATAAACTGTATTGGAGGGGACCTACATTCCCTCCAATGCGTTATGTGTGGTTTCCTCCGAGGCTATGGGTCCCCCTTCTTCCAGCCAGAGGTGGTACTCCCTTCCCTTTTTCTAAAAATATATATATATATATATATATATATATATATATATATATATATATATATATATATATGTATATATATATATATATATATATATATATATATATATATATATATATATATATATATATATATATATATATATATATATATATATATATATATATATGTATATATATATATATATATATATATATATATATATATATATATATATATATATATATATAAGTATATATATATATATCTATATATATATATATATATATATATATATATATATATATATATGTATATATATATGTATATATATATATATATATATATATATATATATATATATATATATATATATACATATATATATATATGTATATATACATATATATATGTGGACTGGTGAAAGGGGCTTCCTTTGTACATGCTTCGAGAAGACTTTTCAAGTGTGGCTCAGGTATGTCTAATTTGGGGGTGCTCTCGTCTCTGTATACTCTGTCCAGTATCATTCCTATGGTTGTGTCGACTGGGACGTTGGTAAAAAGGTCGACACAACCATAGGAATGATACTGGACAGAGTATACAGAGACGAGAGCACCCCCAAATTAGACATACCTGAGCCACACTTGAAAAGTCTTCTCGAAGCATGTACAAAGGAAGCCCCTTTCATCAGTCCACAAGGAGACATGTATTTACAAATAGACGGAGTAGCAATGGGCTCCCCCTTAGGAGTTTTATTTGCTAATTTTTATATGGGAACCATCGAAGATAGGGTCTTCAGTAGCAGACAAAAACCAACTGTATACTGCCGTTATGTAGATGACATATTCGTAATAGTAAAAGACTCAGATGAACTAATTGACCTAAAAAGACACCTAGAGAGAGAGTCAGTGCTCCGATTTACACATGAAAATAGTGAAAATAACAGTCTGCCATTCTTGGATGTACTAATAACAAAAACAGGAACCTCTTTAAGCACCAACGTATATACTAAGCCCACCAACATAGGATTATGCCTGAACGGTAGAAGTGAGTGCCCCCAAAGATACAAAGCCAGTGTTCTCAATGCTTATATTCGTCGAGCGCTTACCCACTGCTCTGAATGGAGCAACGTGAGTAGAGAGTTTGAAAGAGTAACTCAGGTATTGGTGAACAACGGATATAGCAACGCGGAAATAAACGCTGCTATAAGAAGACACTTGGACCGTTGGTATAATTCAGAACCTAGAACAGAAACCACAACACCCCCAATAAAATTATATTACAAATCAACCATGCACAGTGAACATATAAAAGAGGAAAGAATAATGAAAGAAATAATCCGTAAAGGAGTAAAAAGCACTACTCCTAACCAAAACATAAACCTGATAATATTCTACAAAACCAAGAAGACTTCCGAACTCCTTATCAAAAACAGCCCGAAGCCGACGGAGAACCCTCTACAGCAGTCAAGCGTTGTATACATGTACACTTGCCCCCACGAAGGATGTAACCTTCAATGTAAGTACATAGGTATGACGTCGACCAAGCTGACGAGGCGTTTGACATGCCATCTTCAATCTGGTGCCCCTAGGAATCACATGAGACAAGCCCATGACATTACTCTAACAAGAGAAATGTTGAACAAGAATACTTGCATAATAGACAAAACCCAAGATTCAAGAAGATTACAAATTCTTGAGGCAATTCACATAAGAATAGAGCGACCTACCATGAACACCCAAATCACGGAACTATTTACTCTACCCACCATGAGAGTAAGGACAAGACAAGAACATATCGATGCCAACACAGAAGACAATGTCCAACATAACAGGCCAATTACACTGGATTAATCTTTGTGTTTAGATAGGAGATGCCTCGTATGGGCCAATAAGCCTTCTGCAGCCCCTATGTTTATCCCTTATGTATCCCCCCATGTTTTCACCTTCATTGTATTATCACCTGACCTAATGCGGGTATAAAATCAACTAGTATTGTAAGATCTGTTCACTTGAGAATGAACCATGGAGGTTCGAAACGTCATGCAAATTATACAAATAAGTGTAATACACTCTATAGTAAATCACTTCTTTTCTTCACCTTAAAAGTACGAAAATGAGTTTTGGAGAACTCCTATTTCAATTAAGCCCTGATGCTAAGAAAATAGTTAGAGGGATAGAAGCCCTAAACCAGAAAATAATAAATACAGAATATGCGGTCATATTCAATGAAACATGTTTGAAAGAAAACCTGCTGCCAGTATACACCAATATATATATATATATATATATATATATATATATATATATATATATATTGTGTGACATTTGGGGCTTGACTCTAATTATTTAAATTTTAATATAGTAAAATTAATTACGAAGGACCACCCGCTTTTATAGTAAAGAGGGAAACTGAGAAAATATGATCATTAGATAATTCCTAGATGAACCAGTAACTATGGATAAAATACTAGAGAATATGATCACTGAAATAATTAATGGGCTGTATAATTAAATGAATCAAACCTCAAACACCTACATTGGGGGGTTATTACTGGAACTCAGTACGTCTAGGAACTAGTGTGGTTCATTCACTAATCCAATGTATAATAATCTAATCCTATGAATACTTATGAAATCATCATCGTTATCATTAATGGGAACATAGATTATGAACATGAATAATAATAATCATAATAAACACATGTTAATCCAATGAACAGAGTTCTGCATGTAAAAGAGTACAGATAATAAATTAGAGGAATACAAAGGTATCTTAGCTTAATGACGATTCCTTAGAAGTTAGTCACGACGCTTCCTCTGATTCTCCTGGACTCGTCATGGAACACTAGGAGTTGATTAACATGGGAAATGGCAGCTCGGAGAATTCTTCACACATGCTGCAAAAACAAATGTTTCCAGTAGCAACAATTTAAATACTGGATTTCTATGCTCAATAAATTAACATTAATGGTAAGAGAAGGATAATGACCTGTGATTTTTTGTTGTTATACGTCGTCACGACAAGCTACCCAGCTATAAACCCACCCCCGAGCTGATGCATCAAACAAGGATAAGGTACTTAGCTAATATGGGCACTCTGTAAGTTAAAGCTTGCCGAAAGTCGCGTCTTAGGCTCTAGACTTGTCTATCCTAGATAATGACGTGCTCCACTGGCTGGTCACATGGAGTTACATAGAATCAAATTTAACAGGTTCTGTAAATGACACTGACACCAGGTGAAGGTATTGTCTGCAAGGTTCTTCACACCTCACAGTGGCGACTTTCTTCTGGAGATTTGATAGCGTTTACCCTAGTGGCTGGGTAATGGCGTCTCCTCGTGAGCACCACGTGAACAGGTCTGCTCGTGAGCGCTTCAACACGTGGACTGGCGTCTTCTTCCGCCCCGCTCCGCGTCCCGCGTTTATTAACCAAATTATTATTATGGATATTATCATTTCTCGCGGTTGTGCTTGAAATGGTCGGGTTTGGACGGGTTTATTATTTGGAAGAGTTAAATATTATTATTTGCCAGTTCTGTGATAGTAAACGTACAATGGAGAAGAATTAATGTCTCTCCAGGGCATTCACGCGTGACGTTAATTTTATTACTAGATAACAGCTATAACTATAAACGCTCTATTTGACTTTAGTTGGAGATCAGTTTATCTGTAATTAATTATCACACAGAACGCCGTTGATTATAGAGAATCGAATTCAATTCTCAGGCACATTGGATATAAATGTGTTTATTACAATGAAATCTGACGCAATACTGGCGTCGGGTGACGTAAGAATTCTAGCCTTACTGTACAGAGGTAATTATTAGTACATGTGAATTCTACGTTGGGTTAATTTTAATCACTACAATGATTAGTAGAATTAGTAATAATTAATGAGAATACAACAGTGTTGTATTTAGTGTTGGAAGTTTCCAACATAACTCTGGGGGGAGGATTCTAGGGTCGTAGTGTAATGTGGAGTACTGACCTATCCCGAAGTTGGTATTAAGATTGGTATATTAGTATGTTAATATGTTAGTATGTTAGTACACACATAACGAATGTCCCGTATTTGTTAAGGACTTGCAAGAAATTTAAGTCTTGCTAATTTCATGTCAAAAGAAACATGTTATTATGAATTACCTAAAGCTAATAATTAAGAAAGCCTACAATAACTCTGAGATTGGTGTCGCTATGACATGTAATGTGTATGTTACAAATCTCTAAGTCTGCAAACTCTCAGTTACTCTAGATAAATAATGTTATTTATAGCCTACACAATAATTAAAGATTTAAATCACACAATTCAAACAAAGAATCTACTGTGATGAGAATGTCTTGGGTCATAGTGACTTGTAATGGTTTGTTACTTGACACCACACCTCAGTATCATCATGGTTGCTTAAATTGGGTGTAAAGTTATTTGCTCTTAGTTAAGAACGATAATAGGCTTGTAGTTTCCCTTAGTGGAAACATGTATTAAATATTGAAACATTAAATGATTAAGTTATCGGTAATCAGGAACCCTTTAAAGCTCACAATAAACTCAACAACTAGGGTCGCAGTGACATGTAATGGTATATTACGTAGCTGCTGAATCGTAGGTAAACTCAGAATAAGTTCCTAAGAACTGATAACACTATTGTATAATTATACAGTAAAGTATTATTGGGTCATTCAAGATCAAGGAGACTATGACACTACAGTAAGGTCACTGTCTAGGGTCGCTGTGACTTGTAACTATTGAGTTACTAGACAATAACATCACGCAGCATCACGATCACCCCAAAATCAAATGAGGAAATTGAATTTAATGTGCACTGCCGTGCAGTAGTCATTCTGATTGATGGTACAACTAATTTGCTAACTAGCTAAAATAATAGAAAGGTAGAGAACTGAAAAGTTTATTCATTAAAATCAAGGAAAATTCTGAGTCGACAGTGAGATTGGTAGCCTAGTCATTCTGACTTATGAGCTAATTGAATGGTAGCTCATAGGCTTGACACTGTAAACTTGTTAATACGAAATCAACCTTTACATGAAATTGAGTTTATTAAATCAGTCTCTGTAAGTATAGTCAACTGTAATTAATGGTGAGTACAGATTAGGCTAGTACTCAGTTGACACTAACTAAAGTCCCTAAACCTACCTAAATAAATGGTTTGAATTTCTAACCTACCTAAGTAAGGGACTAAGCTAATTGTGAGCAAAAATGTACTCGAATTAACATTGGGAGCTATATTGAGCTCATTAACAGGTCGAGCTATATTGAACTCGTGAACATGGTGAGCTATATTAAGCTCGTCAACAGTGTTGACAGGGTGAGCTACAGTGAGCTCGTTAACATGGGGAGCTATATTGAGCTCATTAACAGGTCGAGCTATATTGAACTCGTGAACATGGTGAGCTATATTAAGCTCGTCAACGGTGTTGACAGGGTGAGCTACAGTGAGCTCGTTAACATGGGGAGCTATATTGAGCTCGGTAAGCATGTTAACAAGGTGAGTTATAGGAAACTCGTCAACAGTGTTGACAGGGTGAGCTGCAGTGAGCTCGTTAACAGAGTTAACAGGGTGAGTTATATTGAACTCGTCAACAGTGTTGACAGGGTGAGCTGCAGTGAGCTCGTTAACAGAGTTAACAGGGTGAGTTATATTGAACTCGTCAACAGTGTTGACAGGGTGAGCTGCAGTGAGCTCGTTAACAGTGTTAACAGGGTGAGTTCAGTGAACTCGTCAACAGTGTTGACATGGTGAGCTGCAGTGAGCTCGTTAACAGGGTGAGTTATATTGAACTCGTCAACAGTGTTGACAGGGTGAGCTGCAGTGAGCTCGTTAACAAGGTTAACAGGGTGAGTTATATTGAACTCGTCAACAGTGTTGACAGGGTGAGCTACAGTGAGCTCGTTAGCAGTGCTAACAGGGTGAGTTCAGTGAACTCGTCAACAGTGTTGACAGGGTGAGCTGCAGTGAGCTCGTTAACAGTGTTAACAGGGTGAGCTACAGTGAGCTCGAATTAACGAGGTGGAGTATTGTCTCATTCAATTATCATGGCGAGCAGTGCTCGTGGCATGGGGAACATTAAAGCGTTCATTTGTCATGGCGAGCAATATTGAGCTCGTATGCGCATGGGGAACAAGCACTCATATTATTACGTTAATTCTAAGGTGAGCTATATTAAGCTCATGAAGCATGTTAATTAACAATGCTGATGTTTAACGATAATGCATTAAACAAAGAGAAACCTAAGATTGCTGGAAATTAAATTACTGCTGCGATTAATCCTATTCAAGATAATTTGTAACATTTTCCCAACCTAAACGTTTCACGGGTTATTAGTTCTCTGTAAATTCACTTACGTATTGGTAAGTTTGCAAGTTTGTTCGTGCTGCGCTCCTACACTAATTAAGCAGAAACGAAAGAAAAAACTACTCAAACAAATTGATGCAAGTATTTATCACTAACTCTTAGTGCAGAAAACATGGTATTAAGAAGGTTTTCTTGGCAAACCTTTAAGCGCAAGTATAGTGGACCAGTTGTCCTAATGAATTTATAATCACAGAAGTTGCTTGATGACTTCATAGTATTACTAAATTCAGGAAATGCCAGTGGCATTGAGTGCTAGATTCTCTAGCCTAACATTATTAATTACCTAGGGAGTACTAGATTCTCTAGCCCAACATTATAATTTACCTAGGAAGACTGAGTGTGGTCAATTACTACTTGTCGAGAATAATTCTAGGTCTGCAGTGAATTCAATGGCTTGGTCGCTGTGACTTGTACTTGTTTGAGTACGGACCATTGGTTTTCACTGAGAGCTATGAAACATCTCGGCGAGTATCAATTGCACTACATTCAATCTCAGTTTATTACTCAGCTGTGTTTCTCCTTTTAGCTTGCTGCTGGAGAATTGATTTACTGCTGACTAATTTATTATTGTTGGCAGGCTTAGGCTTGTTCACATTCAGAACTTTACCAGTAAGTAAGTAGCCACCTGCAGATTGGAGCATATTCATTCCCAATCGTTTAACATGTCCAGTTATGAACTGGTAATAGTAGTCGGCTCCTACTAGTACATCTACATTGTTAAGGCGGTCAGACGTTAACTTGTTGTCAGCCAAATTAATTTCACGTTCTTGCAGGAAGTGGGCTGTGTACCCCAGACACTTATTGTTTAAGTCTAAAGGTATTTGATCTACAACAATGGCTTGGACAGCCTTGGCATGACTACCTAGTCGTACAAGCGGTTGAACTACTGAGTATTTATGGGTTCCTCGATTTATCATGAACCCTGACAAGTTTAATTTTACCTGTCCTATTGGTTGCAAATTAAGTGCCTCTGCTGCCCGTTGAGTAATGAAAGTTCTCTGGGAACCTTGATCAAATAGCCCACGTGTGGTGATCTTGGCTCCTCTGTTCTTCACTTGAAGTTGGGTAGTAGGCAAAGCAGCATCCACTTGAGATGCTTGTGAGGTTACGCTGTACACATCTCGCACCTTGCAGCACTGTACTGGTGTAGATTCTCTACGTCCTATTCTAGGATTGACATAATTTGTCCTAACTAATTTGCACAGTGCAGCATGATGCTTGCCCCTTCTACACCTATTGCAGGTGTTCAGTGGGGTTTCACAGCTATTATCATTATGTGATTTGAGACACCTAGTACATTTGTGTAACTGTTTGAGTCGTCTGACTCTTGTGTCTCTATTAGGGTAATTAGTACATTTGTACAGAGAATGTTTTTGATTGCAAAACAAGCACATTCCCCATCCTACAGCTCGTTTAGGGTTACCGGTTTAGGTAAAACAGTACTTGCAGGTTGTGATGGTTTTGCTGCTTGCATTTGCTTGTTATTTATTCATTTGTGAGTACTTGGTGTACTCTGGGGAACCATTAATAGGCTCTTGGGAGTGCTCTTTGGACTATTAGGTCTCTTAGGAGCACCTGTGGAGTTATTAGGAGTGCTCTTTGGACTATTAGGTCTCTTAGGAGCACCTGTGGAGTTATTAGGAGTGCTCTTTGGACTATTAGGTCTCATAGGAGCACCTGTGGGGCTCTTAGGCCTTACTGATGAATCAGTGTTTGACTGATTGTTATTACATTGATTATTAGCACCTTTGTTACCTAGTGACAGTGTCACTTTAGGAGTTTCTGGTAAGGAAACTGATGTAGGTACAGTTTTGGTGCATTCAGATTTAGCATTAATTGTCTGGTCTGCTGTATGATTGCTCATATTGCGCAAACCTGTAAATATATCCTGCATTGACAGGGTATTACCATTCTGGTATACATATAATTTATTAAGTGTGTCACCAGACAATTTTCTCTGGATGATAATTTTAGTCATCCACTCAGTAGTTGGGTGATCCACCTCTTTACTGAAAGAATTTATCAGTGACTCAAGCTGGAAACTAAAGGCTTGTAAAGAGTCAACTGATTGTTCTGGTGAAGATAAATTTAATAATTGGTGCACAAGGTTTATAATAGTCTTCTCATTGTTAGCACTTACTTTAGAAGGCTGTTGTGAGCAATTGTGACCATTACTTGTGTTGTTTAAGACTTCTTGCATAGCCTCAGCTTTAATTACAGCTTCGACTGCTGCTGCAGCATTAGCTTTATCATTTTCTGGTTCAGATTCACTGATTATTGCAGCTTCACTTGTTTCATCTGCAGCTTCACTTGTTTCATCTGCAGCTTCACTTGTTTCTCTGGGTTCTTGTGATAAGCTAGTTAATTCAGTAGCCTTATGTATTGAACTTATAGAATCCAGGGAACATTGAGAAGAGTGGTCTGAAAATTGGTCAGACTCTGTAAATAAATCACCACATGAAGCTGTATTAGATGATAGGTTAGAAAATGAAGGTTGAACTTCAGTTGTGGATCCTGTGTAGTGATTAGTATTGATTAGAGGATTCTCCTCGTCTTGAGGTAGTTCAGGTAACTTGCTATTCTGTAGACGTAATCTGGGTCAGTTTCTACACAGTTGTCACATTTGATAAACTGTTTTCCTAGCTGAAGTTGAAGAGCTGTCAAGAATCTTGCATTCCTTTCTAGAGGATTCATTCTTGTGGTAAATTGAGCCTGATAGGGCTTATGTAGCTATTTGTATAGCTATGGTGTCTGCTCCTTGATGTAGAGCAGGTATAATTATTGACAGCCTGATATTTCTTGAGGCTGGTTGTAAGTTACCTCATTTAGAGGTTAGCTACCTACCTAATAATAAGCAACTAAGATTTGAGTGGTACCTTGGTCTCACTACAGGTGTTTCTCAGCTTAGCTCTTCTAAATCAGCTTCAGATGGGTAGCGGACTTACAGTAACACTCAAAGACATACATAGAAATATGCAATAAAATATAATTACACAATAAATGGTTAATCCCACCCTTGATAGGGTCAGCACAAAAATGAACAATATATGTGTCACTAACTAGCTCAAGCCTAGTCGTGAGAATTTCTACTTAAGAAACTACAACGATATTTAGTCTGTGCTTGTGCCAAATTCAACACAATCACAGCCTAAATTGCTACCTAATAAAGGTTGGCAAAGATTATATTGTGGTGCAATAATGTGCAAATAATTGTGCTGTGTTTTTGGGTTTTTTGGATTTTATAGTTTATATACACTTGTATAATTATGTGTATAAGAAATTAAATGAACACAAGAGAATTAATTGTGTTTGGCAAGTATTCTACTGCCGTAAATATTATCTAACTCCTGAATGTACTCCTAATGGTGGAATAAAATATTATCAGGGTTAGTAATGATTAACTAGTATGAGATCAGCAATTTATATTAGTATACTGGATCCCTAAATGTTAATGATCCACTGACTTGAGTGAATCAGTAACTATAACATGGATTCAGGCTATAATGGACAGTCTGCTGACAGCCATATATTGAAACATTTGTATAGCCTAAATGGTTAACACATAATTGGTGTTAGTGTTTAATATAAGTTATGAGCTATTGATCCTGGTGACCTAAAGATTCTTACTTCAGTATGAAGTGTAGGCCTAAGTGTTGTGGGCAATAAACTGTGTCCCATGAGTGCTACCTTATACATAAGGTATAAGTAGCAATGAATTGGTGTGACTTAGGCTAACTGATGTGTTACACTGTTGGTTGACACAATTAATTAAAAGAGCTAGTCTTGATTACATCACACAAGGATTAGTTATTATTAATTAGTATTTGTAATTATAATTTATGTTTATCCGGTTCGAAGGACCATAATGTGGGACATTTGGGGCTTGACTCTAATTATTTAAATATTAATATAGTAAAATTAATTACGAAGGACCACCCGCTTTTATAGTAAAGAGGGAAACTGAGAAAATATGATCATTAGATAATTCCTAGATGAACCAGTAACTATGGATAAAATACTAGAGAATATGATCACTGAAATAATTAATGGGCTGTATAATTAAATGAATCAAACCTCAAACACCTACATTGGGGGGTTATTACTGGAACTCAGTACGTCCAGGAACTAGTGTGGTTCGTTCACTAATCCAATGTATAATAATCTAATCCTATGAATACTTATGAAATCATCATCGTTATCATTAATGGGAACATAGATTATGAACATGAATAATAATAATCATAATAAACACATGTTAATGAACAGAGTTCTGCATGTAAAAGAGTACAGATAATAAATTAGAGGAATACAAAGGAATCTTAGCTTAATGACGATTCCTTAGAAGTTAGTTACGACGCTTCCTCTCATTCTCCTGGACTCGTCATGGAACACTAGGAGTTGATTAACATGGAATATGGCAGCTCGAAGAATTCTTCACACACGCTGCAAAAACAAATGTTTCCAGTAGCAACAATTTAAACTACTGGATTTCTATGCTCAATAAATTAACATTAATGGTAAGAGAAGGATAATGACCTGTGATTTTTTGTTGTTATACGTCGTCACGACAAGCTACCCAGCTATAAACCCACCCCCGATCTGATGCATCAAACAAGGATCAGGTACTTAGCTAATATGGGCACTGTGTAAGTTAAAGCTTGCCGAAAGTCGCGTCCTAGGCTCTAGACTTGTCTATCCTAGATAATGACGCTCTCCACTGGCCAGTCACATGGAGTTACATAGAACCAAATTTAACAGGTTCTGTAAATGACACTGACACCAGGTGAAGGTATTGTCTGCAAGGTTCTTCACACCTCACAGTGGCGACTTTCTTCTGGAGATTTGATAGCGTTTACCCTGGTGGCTGGGTAATGGCATCTCCTCGTGAGCACCACGTGAACAGGTCTGCTCGTGAGCGCTTCAACACGTGGACTGGCGTCTTCTTCCGCCCCGCTCCGCGTCCCGCGTATATTAACCAAATTATTATTATGGATATTATCATTTCTCGCGGTTGTGCTTGAAATGGTCGGGTTAGGATGGGTTTATTATTTGGAAGAGTTAAATATTATTATTTGCCAGTTCTGTGATAGTAAACGTACAATGGAGAAGAATTAATGTCTCTCCAGGGCATTCACGCGTGACGTTAATTTTATTACTAGATAACAGCTATAACTATAAACGCACTATTTGACTTTAGTTGGAGATCAGTTTATCTGTAATTAATTATCACACAGAACGCCGTTGATTATAGAGAATCGAATTCAATTCTCAGGCACATTGCATATAAATGTGTTTATTACAATGAAATCTGACGCAATACTGGCGTCGGGTGACGTAAGAATTCTAGCCTTACTGTACAGAGGTAATTATTAGTACATGTAAATTCTACGTTGGGTTAATTTTAATCACTACAATGATTAGTAGAATTAGTAATAATTAATGAGAATACAACAGTGTTGTATTTAGTGTTGGAAATTTCCAACATATATATATATATATATATATATATATATATATATATATATATATATATATATATATATATATATATATATATAGACATATGTCGTACCTAGTAGCCATAACTCACTTCTCAGCCTACTATGCAAGGCCCGATTTGCCTAATAAGCCAAGTTTTCATGAATTAATTGTTTTTCGACTACCTAACCTACCTAACTAACCTAACCTAACTTTTTCGGCTACCTAACCTAACCTAACCTATAAAGATAGGTTAGGTTAGGTTCGGTAGGGTTGGTTAGGTTCGGTCATATATTTACGTTAATTCTAACTCCATTAAAAAAAAGTGACCTCATACATAATGAAATGGGTAGCTTTATCATTTCATACGAAAAAAATTTGAGAAAATATAATAATTCAGGAAAACTTGGCTTATTAGGCAAATCGGGCCTTGCATAGTAGGCTGAGAAGTGCGTTCTGGCTACTAGGTACGACACATATATATATATAGATATATATATATATATATATATATATATATATATATATATATATATATATATATATATATATATATATATATATATATATACATATATACGTATATATATATTGTGACGGTAACGCGTTGGTGTTTGGCTGTTCAAAGCTAGGGGTATGGCCTCGCCACATAGTATTAAAAAAAATTTAGAAAATCTGGAACTTCGTCTGTGGTAAGGTAAGGAGAAGACACACAAAACACAAGTAAATTTTAACAATGGAATTTTAATTACGTTAAATAAACAAAACATGAATAAAATGGACATACAAATTCGTATAGTAAAATCAATCAATCAAAATAATAAGAATAATTAAATGACACAATGAAAAGTTACGTTAAGACAAGTGAGCAAAATAACAAGAAGTGCAATATACAAAAAATGGGAGGTGCGGGAATATCGGCTTTAAGCTATCACCTCTCTTAGTACACGTACGCCAAAGCTTACATCTAGCAGGGAGAAGTGTTAACTGTGTGAAAGCACTGAATATTCTGAGGACTGAGGTCGTGGCGGCCCCAGACATCAAGTAGTATGGGGGGGGGGAGTGCAGTTGCAGCCAGACCGGCGACTAATCAGCGAGGATCCGGCAGCAAGACGGGTAGTTTGGCGGTTTGAGTCTGAGCAGGTGTTCTTGGCTGCATACGTTTTGCGCTCTGGCAAACCTTGGAGATGTTGTTGTCGTTGTTGGACATTTCTTCCATAGTAGTTTTATATAGATGTAACGACGTATTTGTGGAGGGAAGAGCAGGCTCAATCTCTTGAAGGAGATTATTGTCACAACTCTCCCCCGAAGCCTGCGGTTCTGAAAGAAGTACGTCGTTATGTGGTGGAGTAATGGATGGAGTCGCTTCTACTTCATAAACTCTGGAGAGATCATGGGCTAAGATGTTGTCGGAATCTTGGTATAGCGTGTCTCCAGCTTGAATTTCTGCAGTTAGCAAGCCCATAGTAGAAGACGTTGAGATGAGAAGTGGGCGTGCTGCAGGAGGTGTAGGGTGGTGTGGTCCGTGTTGATGGTGGACCGAGCACTTTTCAGGTGTGGAGTGAAGTGCTGGAGCTTCAGGATGAGGAAGAGTAGCTCCTTGCCAATTGTTCCGTAGTTCCTTGTAGCAGTAGTCGCTGACAGGTGTATTCTCCTCGCCTCGTTGCTGCATCACGACACCACCAACTTCGGTACCACTGGCGTCGACATGGAGGATGAAGGGCTTATCTGACGAGGTGAGAGTGGAATTAGAATATGGCAAAGGAGCACGATTATTATCCTGAAAGTATTTGGGAAGATCATTAAGGATTTCGGAATTAGAAAGCGCTGACTCCTTGTCAGTGCTTTCGGGAGGAGAAGCTGGGAAGGTCTCACTGTGGATGTAGGGTTCTGTGAAGGTAGAACAGTTAATCAGGACAGTGGGAGGAGTACCATTATATTGCTTCAGGAGGTTGATGTGGCACAGCGGGGTCTTCCGCCGCCTATCTGGAGTCTCTATGACGTAGTTGTTGTTATTTCTGCACTCTTTGACGCGGTAGGGTCCTGAAAACCTGTTTTGAAAAGGTGAACCTGGGATAGGGAAGTATGCTAGAATGAAGTCTCCTGGCTGAAATTTTCGTACTTTGCAGGTCTGGTTGTAATGAGTCTTCATCTTCTCCTGGGCTTTCAATAGATTATCATGGGCAAAGCGGTGGACTCTCTCTAGAATGTGTTGAAGGTTTTGAAGAAACTGGGGCACATTCTGATGCTCACTGAAGGTGGCATCTCGGAGAGAGTCTTTGAAAGCCTTAAGGGGAGTACGGCACTTACAGCCGTAGAGCATCTCATAAGGAGATATTCCTAGGGACTCATTGGGGAGACTTCTGAAAATACACATTATAAGGTCAATCTGCTTATCCCAATCCTTAGAGGTTTCACTACAAAACTTTTTCAAGAGTGCTTTGATAGTCTGATGACTACGTTCAAGAGAACCCTGTGAAGCAGGATGATAGGGGCTGGACAATACCTGTTTGATGTTGAACTCCTCCAGTGTCCTTTTGAAGAGATCACTGGTGAAGTTGGTACCACAGTCGCTCTGAATCTCCCTGGGAAATCCGTATTGAGTGAAGATCTTCAATAGATGTTTTATAACCGTAGCAGCCGTGATGTTCTTCACTGGAACTGCTATGGGAAATCTGGTGGTAGGACACAGGATGGCTAGGATGTAGGCGTTACCTGAACTGGTCCGAGGTAAAGGACCAACACAGTCTATTATGAGTCTGTGGAAAGGTTCCGCAGGCACCTGTATGGGAATCAGTGGCACTCTGGGAATGGAGATGTTCGGTTTGCCTGCCATCTGACATGTATGACACTGTTTTACGTACTGTTTGACGTTATTTACCATACCTGGCCAGTAGTAGTCCTGATGAATTCCATGGTAAGTCTTGTTGAAGCCGTACTGGGAGAGCGCTCCGTGGGCCAGGTGTAGAATAGTGGGCCGCAGGCTGGTAGGAATCACAAGTTGTTCGATGTTGGCCCAATCGTCCTCCTCCTTCAGTTTACTGGGTCTATATCTGCGGTAGAGCAAGTCGTTCTCTAGGAAGAACCCAGGAATACTGTCGGGTTGAGTCTCAGCCTGGAAAAACATTGGTGTTAAAGTAAGATCTTCCCTCTGCAACTTACGGAACTCCAACTTGGTCAGATGCGGGGGTAGTTTCTGAGGGTCTTGAGGGACAGCGGTAGCAGTAGAGTCAGCTCGCTGTGGACGTGCGGCTTGTGCACGGGTGGTCACGAGAACCGGAGGAGAAGCTTCATCACTCTCTTGAACCTCTGCTGGAACATACTCTAGAATAGGGTTACTTGGCACAGAGTTACACACCTGGGGTTTGTCCATGACGATCAGGTTGGTCGGTTGCAGGTCTTCTGCCAAGTCGTTGCCTAGGAGAAGTTGCACTCCAGGCATGGGAAAAGGCTTTTCCCTGACGGCGACTTGGACTTCCCCGTTCACGTAGGGACAATCCAGGTGGACTCTGGCGAGAGGGTATGGAGTGGTAGCAGTGAGGTCAGTGATGAAGACAGTTTCTCCGGTGTAGGTGATGTTGGGCACAGCCGACTTCAAGATGATCGATTGTAGAGCCGCTGTGTCCCTCAAGATCTTCAATTTGAAACGTCCCTCCGGATTTGAACCGTTGGCAGAGACAGTTCCAGTATACAGGTGGTTACTGAAAAGAGAAAGATCATTAACATTAACACCAACATTCATCACAGGCTTACCGGACTTAGGAGGAGTTGGTTTGGGTTTTTGTTGGTCAGTGGTTCCCTTGTATTGAGACTTACCACACTTGTCTATGGTATGTCCATAGAGTCTACAATACTTGCAGTACAGTTGCGAACCAGCTTGATCGGGGCTCACTTTCTCGTAACTGTACCACGACTTCTTACTGGAGGATGGTTCGGGTGTCAGCCGGTGGATGAGGCTGTAAGTGTCAGCCGACTTAGCACACTTCAGGTAGTCGGTTTCCTCTTTATCTGCTAAGTAGAGGCGGACAGGAGGCGGCACACGTCTCAAGAATTCTTCAACAAGCATCAGGTTGACGAGTTCTGTAAAAGTAGAGACATGTGCTGCTTCCAGCCATTTCATGAAATACCTCCGTTTCGTGTTAGCAAACTCAAGGAAGGTAGTGGTACTTGCCTTCAGGTGGTCACGGAATTTCCTTCTATAACTTTCTGTGGAAAGTAGGTAGGCGTCCAACACTGCTTGTTTCAGAGTGTGGTAGTCATTCTCAGACGCCAAAGTACTGAGTGTGACTGCAGCTCTACCTGTAAGATGGACTCTGAGAAGTGTGGCCCATTGGTCGACAGGCCAACTGAGTTGATTAGCAAGGGTTTCAAAGGTGGTAAAGAACACATCAATTTCTGCTTCTACAAAGGATGGCATTAACTTACTTGCATGTGATATATTAAAACTGACGGGAAGATTGGCAGTAGCTTGCTGGCGTTGAGCGAGGTGTGAAGTTTCCAACGTGTATTCTCGTTGACGACACTCTAGAGCCAGAGTTGCTTGTTGCTTGTCATGTTCGCGTTGCATCTCCAACTCGCGTTGTTTGGTTTCAAGCTGTACTCTTTCCCGCTCACGGAGCATTGCAAACTCACGTTCCTTGAGGGCGATTTCTTCCCTTCTTAAGGCAGCCTCACGTTCTTGTTCTTCCTTCCTCAAGGCAGTTTCACGTTCCCTGAGGGTGATTTCTCGTTCTTGTTCTTCCCTTCGTATGGCAGCTGCTTCCCTTTGCTGTTCGCGGGCTTCCTTTTGCTGCTCACGTTCAATCTTGGCCAGTTCCAATTTGAGTTTCATCGTTGCCAAATCAGTTTTTTCTGCAATATAGTAAGTTTCATGAGTTTCAGAGTCTATCTTACCTTGTTCTAAATAGTAATCCAGCAACAGGTTGTGTATTTCACTCTTGTTGGCTTGGTAGGGAACTTCTAGTTGATACTCATGTGCAAGAGTTTGTAGAATTCAGTCCTCTTGGCACGACTTAAAGTCCCTATTTCACCTGCTGGATTTGCACGGAAAGCTTGGAGACGAAACATGGTGAAATTAGCAAATAAATGTAACACGAATATTCAATAGTGAATGTCAGAAACAGGACAACGTGGCAACTGATACCTATCCTGTGGGATCTTTAACAATTAAAGTTAAGTAAAAGATGTTAAATGATTAAATTAAATCAAGGGCACAGGAAATCTTGTACCCGGTACTCATGTAAGAGGATAAGGGCAAGAAAATCCTACTAACAAATGAAACAGAGTTTCGAAAACAAATGAAACAGTAAATTGCTTCAAAAGTAAAATTGGTGGTCCAAGGATGTAGGCATACCTTGCCGAGTCTCTATAGGACATAAAGCAAGTTTTTCCTACTGAATTTAATATGATACTTACAGAATTAGCAAACTTTTGTGCTCTGAAAAGTAAGCTAATTCCCTACCGTTGTATGTATCATCATCTCTGACTGACGTGTAGGGGTGCGAGGTGTCAACTGGTGACGAGAACTGCTGCTGAGGTCCCAATTCAGCAACTAAAGTTCGAGCTAGAGGAACTATGTCCCTCTTTGTCCTCCAACAGTCAGATTGCAGAAGATTGGGTACTCTTGACCCGGGGCAGACCACAGTACCAGGGTACCAATATGATGATCTGTCCAAAAATGAGAAATATCCAAGGGACAAAGATGGTAAACACGAGTAATAACACGGAGGGAGAGATGACCAATTAAGAGTATGACTGCGGCCTACAGTCACCACGTAATCCAAAGTTGTCTCACCTTCACTATATGTTACTCTCGTAATGCACAATACACCGCACCATATGAAAATGATTTTGAATATGAAAAATAGTAAAGCTACGTTAACAAAGTTAAATACGCTTACCATAAATTACCACTTGGCACCAGTACCTGAGTGAAGCTCCTAGGACAGGCCCCCATATAATATGTGACGGTAACGCGTTGGTGTTTGGCTGTTCAAAGCTAGGGGTATGGCCTCGTCACATAGTATTAAAAAAAAATTAGAAAATCTGGAACTTCGTCTGTGGTAAGGTAAGGAGAAGACACACAAAACACAAGTAAATTTTAACAATGGAATTTTAATTACGTTAAATAAACAAAACATGAATAAAATGGACATACAAATTCGTATAATAAAATCAATCAATCAAAATAATAAGAATAATTATATGACACAATGAAAAGTTACGTTAAGACAAGTGAGCAAAATAACAAAAAGTGCAATATACAAAAAATGGGAGGTGCGGGAATATCGGCTTTAAGCTATCACCTCTCTTAGTACACGTACGCCAAAGCTTACGTCTAGCAGGGAGAAGTGTTAACTGTGTGAAAGCACTGAATATTCTGAGGGCTGAGGTCGTGGCGGCCCCAGACATCAAGTAGTATGGGGGGGGGGGGAGTGCAGTTGCAGCCAGACCAGCGACCAATCAGCAAGGAGCCGGCAGCAAGACGGGTAGTTTGGCGGTTTGAGTCTGAGCAGGTGTTCTTGGCTGCATACGTTTTGCGCTCTGGCAAACCTTGGAGATGTTGTTGTCGTTGTTGGACATTTCTTCCATAGTAGTTTTATATAGATGTAACGACGTATTTGTGGAGGGAAGAGCAGGCTCAATCTCTTGAAGGAGATTATTGTCACAATATATATATATATATATATATATATATATATATATATATATATATATATATATATATATATATATATATTTATATATATATATATATTTATATACATATATATATATATATATATATATATATATATATACATATATATATATATATATATATATATATATATATATATATATATACATATATATATATATATATATATATATATATTTATATATATATATATATATATATATATATATATATATACATATATATATATATATATATATATATACATATATATATATATATATATATATATATATATATATATATATATGCGAACAAGCCTGAATGGTCCCCAGGACAATATGCAACTGAAAACTCACCCCAGAAGTGACTCGAACCCATACTCCCAGGAGCCACGCAACTGGTATGTACAAGACGCCTTAATCCACTTGACCATCACGACCGGACATGAGGTGATAGCCGAGGCTATTTGAACCACCCCACCGCCGGCACTCGGATAGTAATCTTGGGCATAGCATTTTACCAAATCACCTCATTCTTTGGGGCACACGTGAGGAACACAAATGCGAACAAGCCTGAATGGTCCCCAGGACAATATGCAACTGAAAACTCACACCCCAGAAGTGACTCGAACCCATACTCCCAGGAGCCACGCAACTGGTATGTACAAGACGCCTTAATCCACTTGACCATCACGACCGGACATGAGGTGATAGCCGAGGCTATTTGAACCACCCCACCGCCGGCACTCGGATAGTAATCTTGGGCATAGCATTTTACCAAATCACCTCATTCTTTGGGGCACACGTGAGGAACACAAATGCGAACAAGCCTGAATGGTCCCCAGGACAATATGCAACTGAAAACTCACACCCCAGAAGTGACTCGAACCCATACTCCCAGGAGCCACGCAACTGGTATGTACAAGACGCCTTAATCCACTTGACCATCACGACCGGACATGAGGTGATAGCCGAGGCTATTTGAACCACCCCACCGCCGGCACTCGGATAGTAATCTTGGGCATAGCATTTTACCAAATCACCTCATTCTTTGGGGCACACGTGAGGAACACAAATGCGAACAAGCCTGAATGGTCCCCAGGACAATATGCAACTGAAAACTCACACCCCAGAAGTGACTCGAACCCATACTCCCAGGAGCCACGCAACTGGTATGTACAAGACGCCTTAATCCACTTGACCATCACGACCGGACATGAGGTGATAGCCGAGGCTATTTGAACCACCCCACCGCCGGCACTCGGATAGTAATCTTGGGCATAGCATTTTACCAAATCACCTCATTCTTTGGGGCACACGTGAGGAACACAAATGCGAACAAGCCTGAATGGTCCCCAGGACAATATGCAACTGAAAACTCACACCCCAGAAGTGACTCGAACCCATACTCCCAGGAGCCACGCAACTGGTATGTACAAGACGCCTTAATCCACTTGACCATCACGACCGGACATGAGGTGATAGCCGAGGCTATTTGAACCACCCCACCGCCGGCACTCGGATAGTAATCTTGGGCATAGCATTTTACCAAATCACCTCATTCTTTGGGGCACACGTGAGGAACACAAATGCGAACAAGCCTGAATGGTCCCCAGGACAATATGCAACTGAAAACTCACACCCCAGAAGTGACTCGAACCCATACTCCCAGGAGCCACGCAACTGGTATGTACAAGACGCCTTAATCCACTTGACCATCACGACCGGACATGAGGTGATAGCCGAGGCTATTTGAACCACCCCACCGCCGGCACTCGGATAGTAATCTTGGGCATAGCATTTTACCAAATCACCTCATTCTTTGGGGCACACGTGAGGAACACAAATGCGAACAAGCCTGAATGGTCCCCAGGACAATATGCAACTGAAAACTCACACCCCAGAAGTGACTCGAACCCATACTCCCAGGAGCCACGCAACTGGTATGTACAAGACGCCTTAATCCACTTGACCATCACGACCGGACATGAGGTGATAGCCGAGGCTATTTGAACCACCCCACCGCCGGCACTCGGATAGTAATCTTGGGCATAGCATTTTACCAAATCACCTCATTCTTTGGGGCACACGTGAGGAACACAAATGCGAACAAGCCTGAATTGTCCCCAGGACAATATGCAACTGTCCTGGGGACCATTCAGGCTTGTTCGCATTTGTGTTCCTCACGTGTGCCCCAAAGAATGAGGTGATTTGGTAAAATGCTATGCCCAAGATTACTATCCGAGTGCCGGCGGTGGGGTGGTTCAAATAGCCTCGGCTATCACCTCATGTCCGGTCGTGATGGTCAAGTGGATTAAGGCGTCTTGTACATACCAGTTGCGTGGCTCCTGGGAGTATGGGTTCGAGTCACTTCTGGGGTGTGAGTTTTCAGTTGCATATTGTCCTGGGGACCATTCAGGCTTGTTCGCATTTGTGTTCCTCACGTGTGCCCCAAAGAATGAGGTGATTTGGTAAAATGCTATGCCCAAGATTACTATCCGAGTGCCGGCGGTGGGGTGGTTCAAATAGCCTCGGCTATCACCTCATGTCCGGTCGTGATGGTCAAGTGGATTAAGGCGTCTTGTACATACCAGTTGCGTGGCTCCTGGGAGTATGGGTTCGAGTCACTTCTGGGGTGTGAGTTTTCAGTTGCATATTGTCCTGGGGACCATTCAGGCTTGTTCGCATTTGTGTTCCTCACGTGTGCCCCAAAGAATGAGGTGATTTGGTAAAATGCTATGCCCAAGATTACTATCCGAGTGCCGGCGGTGGGGTGGTTCAAATAGCCTCGGCTATCACCTCATGTCCGGTCGTGATGGTCAAGTGGATTAAGGCGTCTTGTACATACCAGTTGCGTGGCTCCTGGGAGTATGGGTTCGAGTCACTTCTGGGGTGTGAGTTTTCAGTTGCATATTGTCCTGGGGACCATTCAGGCTTGTTCGCATTTGTGTTCCTCACGTGTGCCCCAAAGAATGAGGTGATTTGGTAAAATGCTATGCCCAAGATTACTATCCGAGTGCCGGCGGTGGGGTGGTTCAAATAGCCTCGGCTATCACCTCATGTCCGGTCGTGATGGTCAAGTGGATTAAGGCGTCTTGTACATACCAGTTGCGTGGCTCCTGGGAGTATGGGTTCGAGTCACTTCTGGGGTGTGAGTTTTCAGTTGCATATTGTCCTGGGGACCATTCAGGCTTGTTCGCATTTGTGTTCCTCACGTGTGCCCCAAAGAATGAGGTGATTTGGTAAAATGCTATGCCCAAGATTACTATCCGAGTGCCGGCGGTGGGGTGGTTCAAATAGCCTCGGCTATCACCTCATGTCCGGTCGTGATGGTCAAGTGGATTAAGGCGTCTTGTACATACCAGTTGCGTGGCTCCTGGGAGTATGGGTTCGAGTCACTTCTGGGGTGTGAGTTTTCAGTTGCATATTGTCCTGGGGACCATTCAGGCTTGTTCGCATTTGTGTTCCTCACGTGTGCCCCAAAGAATGAGGTGATTTGGTAAAATGCTATGCCCAAGATTACTATCCGAGTGCCGGCGGTGGGGTGGTTCAAATAGCCTCGGCTATCACCTCATGTCCGGTCGTGATGGTCAAGTGGATTAAGGCGTCTTGTACATACCAGTTGCGTGGCTCCTGGGAGTATGGGTTCGAGTCACTTCTGGGGTGTGAGTTTTCAGTTATATATATATATATATATATATATATATATATATATATATATATATATATATATATATATATATATATATATATATTTATATATATATATATATATATATATATATATATATATATATATATATATATACATATAATATATAAGCAGAAAATCCACAGAAAAATGAAAAAGAAAGATGAACGTTTTGGCCGATCTGGCTCTTTGTCAACACCGGACTTAAAGAGATCACAAAGAAAGAGTGGAGGCAGACACTAGATCCTGACAACCATCTCATGGGGAAAGAATTAACCAGAAAAGGTATAGATTAGCTTAACGTGGTCAGAAGGAATTGAACGGTATGAATAAAAGAAGATTAAAGAAAAAGCCTCATTGAACACACATAACATATATTAATATAATACTGTTATGAGACAATGTAACTCTCCCTATCATAGTTTTTTCTTAAACTGTCGTGCAATATTGTAACGTAAAACTGGATCAAGTTTGTACATACCAGTACTAACATTCAGAAGATTTGGACATTGACTGATTAGGGCAGACTCAATTAAATTCCGTTCCAAAAAGCCATTCCAATTGGTAATGCTTTTCGTCCCATTCCAATTAATTAATAGTGTGATCACACAAACTTGTATGTAGATAGAAAGTATTAGACGTTTGGGCAGCTCTTACACTATAAGCATGTTGGGACATATCTAATTGTAAGGATTTTCCTGTTTGTCCAAGGTACACAGACTCACAATCATTGCAGGGAATCGAATACACACATCCTGCTGTACTAGGGGAGTTTTTTTTAATAAATTAGACTTTATCGTATTATTAGTGAACACCAAATTGATATTAAGGTCCTTAAAAGCTGGCGAATGTTTCTCAAATCCCATCGCATAAGGTACCACCAATGAGTCTCTAATTTCTGGTTTCACTTTGGAGTCATTATTATAAAACTTACGTTTAGCTTTCCCAAAAAAACAATCCAAAAACATCTTAGGATATTGTAAAATCTTCCCAATTTCAGATATTTTAGCAATCTCTTCATCAAAAACTCAGGGCTGCATACACTCAAAGCTTGAAGAAACATTATTGAAAATAAAGCCTATTTAACTTTACTATGATGATTCGAATAATAATGAACAAACGATCCCACGTTGGTAGGTTTTCTAAACACATTAAATTTAAACTTTCTATTGACTCTGTGAATCATAATGTTAGAATACCAGTCTCCTCATTCTCACATGTGAATTTTATTGAATGTACCAAAGAATTAAGTTCATTAAGAAAAAACATTTGGTCTTGGTCTCTCGGCTAAGACCAAATGATCTCTCAAATATAATTTATTGGAGGTGTTGTGGTTTCTGTACTAGGTTCAGGCTTGTACCATTGGTCCAGGTGTCTTCTTATAGAGGTGTTTAATTCCGTGTTGCTATATCCGTTGTTCACCAGTAACTGAGTTATTCTTTCAAACTCTTTATTTTTATTCTCTTTATTATTAACTATTTATTATTGCTACTTTATTCTTTCAAAGTTCTTCTTTCTTATGGTGAACAATGAATGTAGCAACACGGAAATAAACACCGCTATAAGAAGATACCTGGACCAATGGTACAAGCATGAACCTAGTACAGAAACCACAACACCTCCAATAAAATTATATTACAAATCAACTATGCATAGTGAACATAAAAAAGAAGGAAAAATTAAGGAAATAATTCGTAAAGGTGTAAAAAGCAATATTCCTGACCAAAACATAGACCTGATCATATCCTATAAAACAAAGAAGATTACCGACCTCCTTATCAAAAACAGCCCGAAGCCGACGGAGAACCCTCTACAGCAGTCAAGCGTTGTATACATGTACACTTGCCCCCCCACGAAGGATGTAACCTTCAATCTAAGTACATAGGTATGACGTCGACCAAGCTGACGAGGCGTTTGACCTGTCATCTTCAATCCGGTGCCCCCAGGAATCATATGAGACGAGCCCATGACATCCCCCTAACAAGAGAAATGTTGAACAAAAACGCCTGTATAATAGACAAAACCCAAGATATAAGATTACAAATTCTTGAAGCAATTCACATACGAAGAGAACAACCTACTATGAACACCCAAATAACGTTATAGGGAAGGCGAAGATGAGTACAGAAATCCAAAGAGCAAGATTCAAGGACAGGTTTACGAAGAAGGAAAGATTGGGGAAGATGAAAAGCTGAGCTAACAGAAGAAAAGTGGGTTCCCAAATCAGTAGCGATCTGCAACGGGTCCGCCACAAGAGTACCATGGAGGTGAAGGACTGGTGAGACATTGGGAACGAACTTACCTGCTATCTTGTGGATACGCTTCCAGATTTGCAGCAGAGGAGTTTCGGACGTAATGGTGGAGACATAAGATGCCCAACAATCACGTTTAGCCGTACGGATGGCCCTTTGGGCTACCATACTCGCCTTCCAAAATAAAAGAAAGGAATGAGCCATCTGCCGGCGGCAGTGTCTTTTCCAGGATGCTCGCTTACAGCGGACAACCCGAGCACAGTCTGTATTCCACCACGGAAAGCACTTATGTGGGCCCCGAGAGGAAGAGCGAGGAATAGAGCGGAGGGCAGCGTCGAAAAACATGACGTGTCATGAAAAAGAAGGAGAGAGCGAGGGAGCGGCAGAACGGAGAGGACAGAGAGAGCAGCACTGAGGGTAAATAGGTCCCAGTCTGCCATAGCCAACTGCCACCTAGGGAAGGAGAGGGGAGGGTGAAGAGAGAAAAAAGTAGCAAGGATAGGGAAATGGTCACTGCCATGGAGGTCAACAAGAACTTGCCAAGTGAAATCAAAGTAAAGAGAAAACGAGCAAAGAGCAACATTTTGACAAGAAAGGGTGCGAGTCCGAGAGTCCAAATGCGTGGGCTCACCAAAATTCAGAAGAGACAGGAAAGACGAAAGGATGAACGGCTCAAGAATGCGGCCCCGGGTGTTCCTCAGAACATCACCCCAAAGGGAATGACGACACCTGAAATCATCTAGCAGGAACACAGGCTCCGGCAAGGAGTCCAGTAGGTGTTTCACATCGGGAAGAGAAAGCGGGACACTTGGGGGGAAGATAAAGGGAACAAACGGTGTACCATTTCCTCACAAAGATAAGAGCAGCAGAACAATCGGGAGGCGAAGGAATCAATCAGAGCGAATCAAGAGAGCAGAAGAGTTAGGAGACCCAGCAACAGCTAAGTTGGGGGGAGGGGGGAGAGAGAAAGGAATAGCGACAAAAGCGACCTGGACGAGCACCAAGCATCGGCTCCTGGAGACAGACAAAGAGGCGAAAATCGCAAAATCAGAAGCTGAAGTTCGAGGAAATTGGCGTAATAACCACGAACGTTCCATTGAAGAATAGACATCGACGAGAAGAGGAAGGACAGCAACAGACAACAACGAAGAAACAAAGATGAAAAGGGAACACAGCACGTTAAAGAAGCGCAGGATCAGGGTCAGGGTCAGCGAAGTCACGGTTAGGGGGCATGGGTAAACTGAGTAAAGAAGGAAGGAAGGTAGCTAGAGAACCGACAAGGGCTGGACGAGTAGGGTCCGGAGAAGCGAGAGGGGGGGGGGGGGGATAACCAAGGGTCAAGGACAGCAGCAGGAGGGGCAGAAACTAGGGGATGCACCTCAGCAAGAGCACCAACAGAGATGGAACCGGGGGCCAAAGAGACCTCCATAGTAGGAACAGGGGGCGTAACCACCGAAATGGGAGGGGACGGAGCGAGCGAGTCAGAAGTAGGGGGCGAGGAAGAAAGTGAAGCCTTTTTACCCTCTGTGGAGGACGAAGGAGAGGAGCCAGTCTTACGCTTCGGACTCAAAGAGACAAGTGTCCCAGCAACTTCGTACTGGGCAACGGATTCCAGCGCCTCAACAGGAGAAGCTGAACGAGAGCATACACGACGGTCGCTGGGAGAGCGATGGACATCAGCCCGGACTGACAGGCAGCGTGGAGAGCCAATAGATGGAGGAGAATGACGAGAAGGAGGACCAGAGGGAGTGGAGAAAGAAGACACAGGAGACATGACAGACCGGGCAGAAGGAAGGAGAAACCCCAGACAGAGGACCAGGAGGGGGACCCTTCGGGACAGAACTAAAAGGAACAGAGGAGGGGGTGTTGGGCCTATCAGGGTCCAAGGCCCGGAAACGGTTTTGAGTCTGAGGAAGGCGGGAAGGACGTGGAGAGGAAGAGCGCAACACGCGAGCATAAGAGATGTTAGTATAGGGTGGGAGCCGGGGAACTTGACGCCTCGCCTCAGGAAAAGACAAACGCTCCGGTGCTTCAAGTTGAGGACTGCTGCCTCAAGCTTGTAATGGATAATGGATACGCACGGGAGAAGGTAGGGTGGGCCTCACCACAATTGAGGCAGCGAGCCTGGGGAGAAGTGCACTCCAACTTAGAGTGACCTTCGCCCCCACACAAAGGACAGAGAGAGACAGTTCATGAGCAGTGGAGGGCACCATGCTCAAACCTCCAACACTTATTACAGAGCCGAGGAGAGGGAATGTACTCTTGGACGGAGCACCTGTCACCAGCAAGAATGACAGAGGGTGGAAGGGTCCTACCATCAAAGGTAATCTTCACAACCTGAAGGGGCTGACGGCGACGATCACGAGGGGGACAAGTAAACGAGTCTACCTGGAGGACAGAATGGCCCTGGGCATTGAGGATATGACGAATATCTTCGTGGCAGTCCAGTAGATTCCGAATATCGATAGCAACATGGGGTGGGAGAATAGTGCCAACACTGGCATTCAACCGAGCGTTCTTGGAGACCCGAACAGGGGTCTCATGAAGGCAGGACAAAGCAGCCAAGGGGGAGGCCGCATCCTGAGATGGAACAGCAACAACACGTGTACCGAGACGGGTAGGGTGGAAAGTAACAGACGCATCTACGGAATCAATAAGCTGCCTATGAAGGGAGACATCGTCAGGAGGCGCAGAATCAAGAGGGAGGAGATCAAAGTATTTGGCCCATGAAGCGGGAAGAAACAAGGCTTGATACGCATTAGTACGGGAAGGAATTGAGCGAGTGCTGCCGTGTCTAGGATGGCGTTGAGAACCCCCAGAGAGAGAGGGGATAAAAGGTGCAGTAGTCACAACTAAAGATAGAGCCGTGTCAGGGGATGAGGTGATCACTACTAGGGGCTACTAGATTATTATATATATATAAATATATATATATATATATATATATATATATATATATATATATATATATATATATATATATATATATATATATATATATATATATATATATATATATATATATATATGTATATATATTTATATATATAGAGTGTAGAGTGTTCTTAGTGTTCTACACTAAGGAAACAAACATAGGAATGTGCCTAAATGCCAACAGCGACTGCCCTGACAGGTACAAGAGGAGTGTTGTTAACGCATATGTCGACCGTGCTCTCAGCCACAGCTCAGAATGGAAGCAAGTCGACGAAAAACTCTGTAGGGTAAGGCAGGTCCTAGTCAATAACGGCTTCTCCAATGGTTTCATCGAAGACATCATAAGAAGGAAAGTGAAAAGCCATGCAACCTCTGAAGAGACAACTAACACAACACCTATACCCCCTATTAGACTATTTTACAGGAACTTCTTTTCCACAGCTCATAAAACGGAGGAAAGGGTCCTGAAAGATATTGTTAATAGAAACGTTATCCCTACAGACAAAAATCAGAGGATACAACTGACGATTTACTATAAAACCAGAAAAACGGCCAGCCTACTCATGAGAAACTCTCCAGACACAAAACAGAACGATTTAAAAGAGACTAACGTCGTCCATGCCTTCAAATGCCCACTTGGGGACTGTAAGCTCCAAAAAACCAGTATATAGGCAAGACAACAACATCTCTTTCTAGGCATTTAACGATGCATAAGCAACAGGGCTCCATTAAGGAACATATAATCTCTTCCCACAACCAAACCATCGCCAGAGAAATCCTAGTAAACAACACAGAAATCATCGATAGATACAGCGATAGCAGGCGGCTTGACGTTTGCGAGGCACTACACATCAAGAAGTCAACACCAGCAATCAACAGCCAATTATTGCACAACTATATTCTACCCACCTCAAGACTCCGCTCCAATATAGAAGCATCAAGAAATATGGACCAATAGGCTTTCTACAAACACTTCTATTCAATACCCATTGTTTGTGTTCTGTCTTGTGTTGATACTTTTAATACCCTATTAATATCCCCTCTTGTTCTGTCTTGTGTTAATGCCACATCACCCCTCCCACCTCACTCAAATGTAGATATAAAATCGGAGATACGTAAGTTCTATTCAGTTGTGTATTTGTGAACTAAAGTCTTTGAAAATGTAATAAGTTTTACGAAACGCGCCCGTGTCGCGTCAGACTAGAAATAAAAATGAATTTTGGAGAATTAATTTTTTATTTACCTCCAACAGTGAAGCGTAATGTACGAAAGATTGAGAAAATTCTTGTTAGAATTATTAATCTTACTTTTTCGGTCATATTTAATAATATATGTCTACAGGAAAGACTGCTACCAAAATATACTAATATATATATATATATATATATATAAATATATATATATATATATATATATATATATATATATATATATATATATATATATATATATATATATATATATATATACAACCTTAGAACACTTTCCCACCAGGAGATTCGAACCCTAGCCAGCACGGAAGCCTTAGAGCAACTGGCATAACTGGTACGCCTTTAACTCACTGCACCACAACTCAGACCCTAAAAGAGATGGTAATTTCGGGGTATTTAAACCCCCCAAATATCACTACCTCCCAAGGGCAACTAGAGTTAGTGAGGGGCTACTCATGTTCTTTCATCAAATTACTGTTAATATGGGAGAACTCTGTGTCTATGCTTAATGCACAACTTGCTTAAACACGCAAGAGAAGTTATACAACCTTAGAACACTTTCCCACCAGAAGATTCGAACCCTAGCCAGCACAGAAGCCACACAGGTACTGGCATAACTGGTACACCTTTACCCACTGCACCACAACTCAGACCCTTAAAAGAGATGGTAATTTTGGGGTATTTAAACCCGCCAAAGATCATCACCTCCCAAGGGCAACTAGAGTTAGTGAGCGGCTACTCACGTTCTTTCATCAAATTCCTGTTAATATGGGAGAACTCTGTGTCTATGCTTAATGCACAACTTGCCTAATCACGCAAGAGAACATATATATCCTTAGAACACTTTCCCACCAGTAGATTCGAACCCTAGCCAGCACAGAAGCCTTACAGCAACTGGCATAACTGGTACGCCTTTAACCCACTGCACCATAACTCAGACCCTTAAAAGAGGTGGTAATTTCAGGGTATTTAAACCCCCAAAGATCACCACCTCCCAAGGGCAACTAGAGTTAGTGAGTGGTTACTCACGTTCTTTCATCAAATTCCTGTTAATATGAGAGAACTCTGTGTCTATGCTTAATGCACAACTTGCCTAAACACGCAAGAAAAGTTATACTACCTTAGAACACTTTCCCACCAGGAGAATCGAACCCTAGCCAGCACAGAAGATTTACAACAACTGGCATAACTGGTACACCTTTAACCCACTGCACCAGAACTCAGACCCTTAAAAGAGATGGTACTTTCGGGGTATTTAAACCCCCCAAAGATCACCACCTCTTAAGGGCAACTAGAGTTAGTGAGGGGCTACTCACGTTCTTTCATTAAATTCCTGTTAATATGGGAGAACTCTGTGCCTATGCCTAATGCAAAACTTTCCAAAACACGCAAGAGAAGTTATACAACCTTAGAACACTTTCCCACCAAGAGATTCGAACACTAGCCAACACAGAAGCCTTACAGCAACTGGCATAACTGGTACGCCTTTAACCCACTGCACCACAACTCAGACCCTTAAAAGAGATGGTAATTTTGGGGCATTTAAACCCCTTAAAGATCACCACCTCCCAAGGGCAACTAGAGTTAGTGAGGGGCTACTCATGTTCTTTCTTCAAATTCCGGTTAATATGGGAGAAATCTGTGTCTATGCTTAGTGCACAATTTGTCTAAAGACACAAGAGAAGTTATACAACCTTAGAACACTTTCCCACCAGGAGATTCGAACCCTAGATAGCACAGAAGCCTTACAGCTACTGCCATAACTGGTACGCCTTTAACCCACTGCACCACAATTCAGACCCTTAAAAGATATGCTAATTTTGGGGTATTTAAACTCCCCAAAGATCACCACCTCCCAAGGGCAACTAGAATTAGTGAGGGGCTACTCACATTATTTCATCAAATTCCTGTTAATATGAGAGATCTCTGTGTCTATGCTTATTGCACAAGTTGTGCATTAAGCATAGTGAGGGGCTACTCACGTTCTTTCATTAAATTCATGTTAATATGGGAGAACTCTGTGTCTATGCTTAACGCAAAATTTGCCTAAACACGCAAGAGAAGCAATTCAACCTTAGAACACCTTCTCACTAGGAGATTCGGAACCTAGCCAGCATAGAAGCCTTACAGCAACTGGCATAACTGGTACGCCTTTAACCCACTGCACCACAACTCAGACCCTTAAGAGAGATGGTAATTTCAGGGCATTTAAACCCCTTAAAGATCACCACCTCCCAAGAGCAACTAGGGTTAGTGAGGGGCTATACTCACGTTCTTCCATCAAATTCCTGTTAATATGGGAGAACTCTGTGTCTATGCTTAATGCACAACTTGCCTAAACAAGCAAGAAAAGTTATACAACCTTAGAACACTTTCCCAACAGGAGATTCGAACCCTAGCCAGCACAGAAGCCTTACAGCAACTGGCATAACTGGTACGCCTTTTACCCACTGCACCACAACTCAGACCCTTAAGGGGGCTTATCACACTAAATTAAAAGTTGTTCAATTTCCTTATAATTTTTTTATGAAATGGTTATAGAAAGGGCTGCAACTGGTCCAAGTTTCACCATCACACCCTAAACAGAAAAGGAGAAAAAAAATACACAACGTATTATGCAACGAATGTTCAACATTCTCAAATAATCTCAGGAAACACATATGTCAACTAAAATGTCTACTGTGTGCTGTAGAAGCACAAACTCTTGTAATAATTGTAATATGTATGTACAATATATTTATATGTAATTTTTTTTTTTCTTTTTTTTTCTTTTTTTTTTCTTTTTTTTTGCCAATTTTTTTTTTTCTCGTTTGTTATCAAGGGATTTGCATGAAACTTGCAAACCTTGCTCAATGGATGCCTATCTGCAAGGGTGCCAATTATGAACGAAATCTGTCGAAGTCAAGCTCAGCTACAGGTGGCGGAACTTGGATCTTTATTTTACTCTGGAAAGTAATTTACAACTTCAAGGCGTTTCTCAGATTTCATTTATTAATCAATTTACATGCAAATTACATCTTATATGTAGAGTTTGTGCTTCTACAAACCTATTGAGACACTTTAGTCCAAAGTCCATTTGTTGATTTTATAAAAATTTATAAACATCATATATTGCATATTTTTGGAAGGGTAACTTTGAAAAATTATATTATTGCACTAAACACTTTCTTTGATAAAACTGATCAATACAATCTATTATTATGTGTTAGTTTAATATCTAAGTGTTATAGAAATGATTTTAATTAACACATGTGTTCCCTGAAATTACTTGAAAATGTTGAAAATTCGTTGCATAATACGTTGTGTATTTTTTTCTCCTTTTCTGTTTAGGGTGTGATGCTGAAACTTGGACCAATCGCAGCTCTTTCTATAACCATTTCATAAATAAATTTATAAACAAATTGAACAATTTTTACGAAACCCGTAATATGCCACCTTAAAAGAGATAGTATTTTTGGGGTATTTAAACCCCTCAGAGATCACCTCCTCCCAAGGGCAACTAGAGTTAGTGAGGGGCTACTCATGTTCTTTCATCAAATTCCTGTTAATATGGGAGATTTCTGTGTCTATGCTTAACGCAAAACTTGCCTAAACACGCAAGAGAAGCTATTCAACCATAGAACACTTTCTCACAAGGAGATTCGCAACCTAGCCAGCACAGAAGCCTTACAGCAACTGGCATAACTGGTACGCCTTTAATCCACTGCACCACAACTCAGACCCTTAAAAGAGATGGTAATTTTGGGGTATTTAAACCCCCCAGAGATCACCTCCTCCCAAGGGCAACTAGAGTTAGTGAGGGGCTACTCATGTTCTTTCATCAAATTCCTGTTAATATGGGAGATTTCTGTGTCTATGCTTAACGCAAAACTTGCCTAAACACGCAAGAGAAGCTATTCAACCTTAGAACACTTTCTCACAAGGAGATTCGCAACCTAGCCAGCACAGAAGCCTTACAGCAACTGGCATAACTGGTACGCCTTTAACCCACTGCACCACAACTCAGACCCTTAAAAGAGATGGTAATTTTGGGGTATTTAAACCCCCCAGAGATCACCTCCTCCCAAGGGCAACTAGAGTTAGTGAGGGGTTACTCATGTTCTTTCATCAAATTCCTGTTAATATGGGAGAACTCTGTGTCTATGCTTAATGCATAACTTCCCTAAACACACAAGAGAAGCTATTCAACCTTAGAACACTTTCCCACTAGGAGATTCGAACCCTAGCCAGCACAGACGCCTTACAGCAACTGGCATAACTTGTACACCTTTAACCCATTGCACCACAACTCAGAACATTACAAGAGATGGTAATTTTGGGGTATTTAAACCCCCCAAAGATCACGACCTCCCAAGGGAAACAAAAGTTAGTGAGGGGCTACTCATATTCTTTCATCAAATTATTGTTAATATAGGAGAACTCTGTGTCTATGCTTAACGCAAAACTTGCCTAAACACGCAAGAGAAGCTATTCAACCTTAGAACACTTTCTCACTAGGAGAATCGACCCCTCGCCAGCACAGAAGCCTTACAGCAACTGGCATAACTGGTACGCCTTTAACCCACTTCACCACAACTTAGACCCTTAAAGAGATGGTAATTTTTGGGTATTTAAACCCCCCAGAGATCACCACCTCCCAAGGGCAACTAGAGTTAGTGAGGGGCTACTCACGTTCTTTCATCAAATTCCTGTTAATATTGTAGAACTCAGTGTCAATGCTTAATGCACAACTTGCCTAAATACGCAAGAGAAGCTAATCAACCTTAAAACACTTTCCCACTAGGAGATTCGAACCCTAGCCCGCACAGAAGCCTTTTAGCAACTGACATAACTGGTACGCCTTTAACCCACTGCACCACAACTCAGATCCTTAAAAGAGATGGTAGTTTTGGGGTATTTAAACCCCCCAAAGATCACCACCTCCCAAAGGCAACTAGAGTTAGTGAAGGGCTACTAATGTTATTTCTTTAAATTCCTGTTAATATGGGAGAACTCTGTGTCTATGCTTAATGCACAACTTGCCTAAACACGCAAGAGAAGTTATACAACCTTAGAACACCTTCCCACCAGGAGATTCGAACCCTAGCCAGCACAGAAGCCTTACAGCAAGTGGCATAACTGGTACGCCTTTAACGCACTGCACCACAACTCAGACCTTTAAAAGAGATGGTAATTTCGGGGTATTTAAACCACCCAAAGATCATCACCTCCCAAGTGCAACAAGGGTTAGTGAGGTTCTATACTCACGTTCTTTTATCAAATTCCTCTTAATATGGGAGAACTCTGTGTCTAAGCTTAATGCACAACTTGCCTAAACACTCAAGAAAAGTTATACAACCTTAGAACACTTTCCCACGAGGAGATTCGAACCCTAGCCAGCACAGAAGCCTTACAGCATCTGGCATAACTGGTACGCCTTTTACCCACTGCACCACAACTCAGACCCTTAAAAGAGATGGTATTTTTGGGGTATTTAAACCCCCCAAAGATCACCACCTCCCAATGGCAACTAGAGTTAGTGAGGGGTAACTCACGTTCTTTCATCAAATTCCTGTTAATATGAGAGATCTCTGTGTCTATGCTTAATGCACAAGTTGTGCATTAAGCATAGTGACGGGCTACTCACGTTCTTTCATTAAATTCCTGTTAATATGGGAGAACTCTGTGTCTATGCTTAATGCACAACTTGCCTAAACACGCAACAGAAGTTATACACCCTTAGAACACCTTCCCACCAGGAGATTCGAACCCTAGCCAGCACAAAGCCTTACAGCAACAGGCATAACTGGTCCGCCTTTAACCCACTGCACCACAACTCAGACCCTTAAAAGAGATGGTATTTTCGGGGTATTTAAACCACACAAAGATCACCACCTCCCAAGAGCAACTAGGGTTAGTGAGGGGCTATACTCACGTTCTTCCATCAAATTCCTGTTAATATGGGAGAACTCTGTGTCTATGCTTAATGCACAACTTGCCTAAACAGGCAAGAAAAGTTATACAACCTTAGAACACTTTCCCACCAGGAGATTCGAACCCTAGCCAGCACAGAAGCCTTACAGCAACTGGCATAACTGGTACGCCTTTTACCCACTGCACCACGACAAGGGGGCTTATCACACTAAATTAAAAGTTGTTCAATTTCCTTATAAATTTTTTTATGAAATCGTTATAGAAAGGGCTGCAACTGGTCCAAGTTTCACCATCACACCCTAAACAGAAAAGGAGAAAAAAAATACACAACATATTATGCAACGAATGTTCAACATTCTCAAATAATCTCAGGAAACACATACGTCAACTAAAATGTCTACTATGTGCTGTAGAAGCACAAACTCTTGTAATAATTGTAATATGTATGTGCAATATATTTATATGTAACTTTTTTTTTTTCTTTCTTTTTTTCTTTTTTTTTTTTCTTTTTTTTTGGCCAATTTTTTTTTCTCGTTTGTTATCAAGGGATTTGCATGAAACTTGCAAACCTTGCTCAATGTATGCCTATCTGCAAGGGTGCCAATTATGAACGAAATCTGTCGAAGTCAAGCTCAGCTACAGGTGGCGGAACTTGGATCTTTATTTTACTCTGGAAAGTAATTTACAACTTCAAGGCGTTTCTCAGATTTCATTTATTAATCAATTTACATGCAAATTACATCTTATATGTAGAGTTTGTGCTTCTACAAACCTATTGAGACACTTTAGTCCAAAGTCCATTTGTTGATTTTATAAAAATTTATAAACATCATATATTGCATATTTTTGGAAGGGTAACTTTGAAAAATTATATTATTGCACTAAACACTTTCTTTGATAAAACTGATCAATACAATCTATTATTATGTGTTAGTTTAATATCTAAGTGTTATAGAAATGATTTTAATTAACACATGTGTTCCCTGAAATTACTTGAAAATGTTGAAAATTCGTTGCATAATACGTTGTGTATTTTTTTCTCCTTTTCTGTTTAGGGTGTGATGCTGAAACTTGGACCAATCGCAGCTCTTTCTATAACCATTTCATAAATAAATTTATAAACAAATTGAACAATTTTTACGAAACCCGTAATATGCCACCTTAAAAGAGATAGTATTTTTGGGGTATTTAAACCCCTCAGAGATCACCTCCTCCCAAGGGCAACTAGAGTTAGTGAGGGGCTACTCATGTTCTTTCATCAAATTCCTGTTAATATGGGAGATTTCTGTGTCTATGCTTAACGCAAAACTTGCCTAAACACGCAAGAGAAGCTATTCAACCATAGAACACTTTCTCACAAGGAGATTCGCAACCTAGCCAGCACAGAAGCCTTACAGCAACTGGCATAACTGGTACGCCTTTAATCCACTGCACCACAACTCAGACCCTTAAAAGAGATGGTAATTTTGGGGTATTTAAACCCCCCAGAGATCACCTCCTCCCAAGGGCAACTAGAGTTAGTGAGGGGCTACTCATGTTCTTTCATCAAATTCCTGTTAATATGGGAGATTTCTGTGTCTATGCTTAACGCAAAACTTGCCTAAACACGCAAGAGAAGCTATTCAACCTTAGAACACTTTCTCACAAGGAGATTCGCAACCTAGCCAGCACAGAAGCCTTACAGCAACTGGCATAACTGGTACGCCTTTAACCCACTGCACCACAACTCAGACCCTTAAAAGAGATGGTAATTTTGGGGTATTTAAACCCCCCAGAGATCACCTCCTCCCAAGGGCAACTAGAGTTAGTGAGGGGTTACTCATGTTCTTTCATCAAATTCCTGTTAATATGGGAGAACTCTGTGTCTATGCTTAATGCATAACTTCCCTAAACACACAAGAGAAGCTATTCAACCTTAGAACACTTTCCCACTAGGAGATTCGAACCCTAGCCAGCACAGACGCCTTACAGCAACTGGCATAACTTGTACACCTTTAACCCATTGCACCACAACTCAGAACATTACAAGAGATGGTAATTTTGGGGTATTTAAACCCCCCAAAGATCACGACCTCCCAAGGGAAACAAAAGTTAGTGAGGGGCTACTCATATTCTTTCATCAAATTATTGTTAATATAGGAGAACTCTGTGTCTATGCTTAACGCAAAACTTGCCTAAACACGCAAGAGAAGCTATTCAACCTTAGAACACTTTCTCACTAGGAGAATCGACCCCTCGCCAGCACAGAAGCCTTACAGCAACTGGCATAACTGGTACGCCTTTAACCCACTTCACCACAACTTAGACCCTTAAAGAGATGGTAATTTTTGGGTATTTAAACCCCCCAGAGATCACCACCTCCCAAGGGCAACTAGAGTTAGTGAGGGGCTACTCACGTTCTTTCATCAAATTCCTGTTAATATTGTAGAACTCAGTGTCAATGCTTAATGCACAACTTGCCTAAATACGCAAGAGAAGCTAATCAACCTTAAAACACTTTCCCACTAGGAGATTCGAACCCTAGCCCGCACAGAAGCCTTTTAGCAACTGACATAACTGGTACGCCTTTAACCCACTGCACCACAACTCAGATCCTTAAAAGAGATGGTAGTTTTGGGGTATTTAAACCCCCCAAAGATCACCACCTCCCAAAGGCAACTAGAGTTAGTGAAGGGCTACTAATGTTATTTCTTTAAATTCCTGTTAATATGGGAGAACTCTGTGTCTATGCTTAATGCACAACTTGCCTAAACACGCAAGAGAAGTTATACAACCTTAGAACACCTTCCCACCAGGAGATTCGAACCCTAGCCAGCACAGAAGCCTTACAGCAAGTGGCATAACTGGTACGCCTTTAACGCACTGCACCACAACTCAGACCTTTAAAAGAGATGGTAATTTCGGGGTATTTAAACCACCCAAAGATCATCACCTCCCAAGTGCAACAAGGGTTAGTGAGGTTCTATACTCACGTTCTTTTATCAAATTCCTCTTAATATGGGAGAACTCTGTGTCTAAGCTTAATGCACAACTTGCCTAAACACTCAAGAAAAGTTATACAACCTTAGAACACTTTCCCACGAGGAGATTCGAACCCTAGCCAGCACAGAAGCCTTACAGCATCTGGCATAACTGGTACGCCTTTTACCCACTGCACCACAACTCAGACCCTTAAAAGAGATGGTATTTTTGGGGTATTTAAACCCCCCAAAGATCACCACCTCCCAATGGCAACTAGAGTTAGTGAGGGGTAACTCACGTTCTTTCATCAAATTCCTGTTAATATGAGAGATCTCTGTGTCTATGCTTAATGCACAAGTTGTGCATTAAGCATAGTGACGGGCTACTCACGTTCTTTCATTAAATTCCTGTTAATATGGGAGAACTCTGTGTCTATGCTTAATGCACAACTTGCCTAAACACGCAACAGAAGTTATACACCCTTAGAACACCTTCCCACCAGGAGATTCGAACCCTAGCCAGCACAAAGCCTTACAGCAACAGGCATAACTGGTCCGCCTTTAACCCACTGCACCACAACTCAGACCCTTAAAAGAGATGGTATTTTCGGGGTATTTAAACCAAACAAAGATCACCACCTCCCAAGAGCAACTAGGGTTAGTGAGGGGCTATACTCACGTTCTTCCATCAAATTCCTGTTAATATGGGAGAACTCTGTGTCTATGCTTAATGCACAACTTGCCTAAACAGGCAAGAAAAGTTATACAACCTTAGAACACTTTCCCACCAGGAGATTCGAACCCTAGCCAGCACAGAAGCCTTACAGCAACTGGCATAACTGGTACGCCTTTTACCCACTGCACCACGACAAGGGGGCTTATCACACTAAATTAAAAGTTGTTCAATTTCCTTATAAATTTTTTTATGAAATCGTTATAGAAAGGGCTGCAACTGGTCCAAGTTTCACCATCACACCCTAAACAGAAAAGGAGAAAAAAAATACACAACATATTATGCAACGAATGTTCAACATTCTCAAATAATCTCAGGAAACACATACGTCAACTAAAATGTCTACTATGTGCTGTAGAAGCACAAACTCTTGTAATAATTGTAATATGTATGTGCAATATATTTATATGTAACTTTTTTTTTTTCTTTCTTTTTTTCTTTTTTTTTTTCTTTTTTTTTGGCCAATTTTTTTTTCTCGTTTGTTATCAAGGGATTTGCATGAAACTTGCAAACCTTGCTCAATGTATGCCTATCTGCAAGGGTGCCAATTATGAACGAAATCTGTCGAAGTCAAGCTCAGCTACAGGTGGCGGAACTTGGATCTTTATTTTACTCTGGAAAGTAATTTACAACTTCAAGGCGTTTCTCAGCTTTCATTTATTAATCAATTTACATGCAAATTACTCCTTATATGTAGAGTTTGTGCTTCTACAAACCTATTGAGACACTTTAGTCCAAAGTCCATTTGTTGATTTTATAAAAATTTATAAACATCATATATTGCATATTTTTGGAAGGGTAAATTTGAAAAATTATATTATTGCACTAAACACTTTCTTTGATAAAACTGATCAATACAATCTATTATTATGTGTTAGTTTAATATCTAAGTGTTATAGAAATGATTTTAATTAACACATGTGTTCCCTGAAATTACTTGAAAATGTTGAAAATTCGTTGCATAATACGTTGTGTATTTTTTTCTCCTTTTCTGTTTAGGGTGTGATGCTGAAACTTGGACCAATCGCAGCTCTTTCTATAACCATTTCATAAATAAATTTATAAACAAATTGAACAATTTTTACGAAACCCGTAATATGCCCCCTTAAAAGAGATAGTATTTTTGGGGTATTTAAACCCCCCAGAGATCACCTCCTCCCAAGGGCAACTAGAGTTAGTGAGGGGCTACTCATGTTCTTTCATCAAATTCCTGTTAATATGGGAGATTTCTGTGTCTATGCTTAACGCAAAACTTGCCTAAACACGCAAGAGAAGCTATTCAACCATAGAACACTTTCTCACAAGGAGATTCGCAACCTAGCCAGCACAGAAGCCTTACAGCAACTGGCATAACTGGTACGCCTTTAACCCACTGCACCACAACTCAGACCCTTAAAAGAGATGGTAATTTTGGGGTATTTAAACCCCCCAGAGATCACCTCCTCCCAAGGGCAACTAGAGTTAGTGAGGGGCTACTCATGTTCTTTCATCAAATTCCTGTTAATATGGGAGATTTCTGTGTCTATGCTTAACGCAAAACTTGCCTAAACACGCAAGAGAAGCTATTCAACCTTAGAACACTTTCTCACAAGGAGATTCGCAACCTAGCCAGCACAGAAGCCTTACAGCAACTGGCATAACTGGTACGCCTTTAACCCACTGCACCACAACTCAGACCCTTAAAAGAGATGGTAATTTTGGGGTATTTAAACCCCCCAGAGATCACCTCCTCCCAAGGGCAACTAGAGTTAGTGAGGGGCTACTCATGTTCTTTCATCAAATTCCTGTTAATATGGGAGAACTCTGTGTCTATGCTTAATGCATAACTTCCCTAAACACACAAGAGAAGCTATTCAACCTTAGAACACTTTCCCACTAGGAGATTCGTACCCTAGCCAGCACAGACGCCTTACAACAACTGGCATAACGTGTACACCTTTAACCCACTGCACCACAACTCAGAACATTACAAGAGATGGTAATTTTGGGGTATTTAAACCCTCCAAAGATCACCACCTCCCAAGGGCAAAAAGAGTTAGTGAGGGGCTACTCATATTCTTTCATCAAATTATTGTTAATATAGGAGAACTCTGTGTCTATTCTTAACGCAAAACTTGCCTAAACACGCAAGAGAAGCTATTCAACCTTAGAACACTTTCTCACTAGGAGAATCGACCCCTAGCCAGCACAGAAGCCTTACAGCAACTGGCATAACTGGTACGCCTTTAACCCACTTCACCACAACTTAGACCCTTAAAGAGATGGTAATTTTTGGGTATTTAAACCCCCCAGAGATCACCACCTCCCAAGGGCAACTAGAGTTAGTGAGGGGCTACTCACATTCTTTCATCAAATTCCTGTTAATATTGTAGAACTCAGTGTCAATGCTTAATGCACAACTTGCCTAAATACGCAAGAGAAGCTAATCAACCTTAAAATACTTTCCCACTAGGAGATTCGAACCCTAGCCCGCACAGAAGCCTTTTAGCAACTGACATAACTGGTACGCCTTTAACCCACTGCACCACAACTCAGATCCTTAAAAGAGATGGTAGTTTTGGGGTATTAAAACCCCCCAAAGATCACCACCTCCCAAATTCAACTAGAGTTAGTGAAGGGCTACTAATGTTATTTCTTTAAATTCCTGTTAATATGGGAGAACTCTGTGTCTATGCTTAATGCACAACTTGCCTAAATACGCAAGAGAAGTTATACAACCTTAGAACACCTTCCCACCAGGAGATTCGAACCCTAGCCAGCACAGAAGCCTTACAGCAAGTGGCATAACTGGTACGCCTTTAACGCACTGCACCACAACTCAGACCTTTAAAAGAGATGGTAATTTCGGGGTATTTAAACCACCCAAAGATCACCACCTCCCAAGTGCAACAAGGGTTAGTGAGGGGCTATACTCACGTTCTTTTATCAAATTCCTCTTAATATGGGAGAGGATATGTGTCTAAGCGTCTAATATGTGTCTAAGCTTAATGCACAACTTGCCTAAACACTCAAGAAAAGTTATACAACCTTAGAACACTTTCCCACGAGGAGATTCGAACCCTAGCCAGCACAGAATCCTTACAGCATCTGGCATAACTGGTACGCATTTTACCCACTGCACCACAACTCAGACCCTTAAAAGAGATGGTATTTTTGGGGTATTTAAACCCCCCAAAGATCACCACCTCCCAATGGCAACTAGAGTTAGTGAGGGGTAACTCACGTTCTTTCATCAAATTCCTGTTAATATGAGAGATCTCTGTGTCTATGCTTAATGCACAAGTTGTGCATTAAGCATAGTGACGGGCTATTCACGTTCTTTCATTAAATTCCTGTTAATATGGGAGAACTCTGTGTCTATGCTTAACGCAAAACTTGCCTAAACACGCAAGAGAAGCTATTCAACCTTAGAACACTTTCTCACAAGGAGATTCGGAACCTTGCCAGCACAGAAGCCTTACAGCAACTGGCATAACTGGTACGCCTTTAACCCACTGCATCACAACTCAGACCCTTAAAAGAGATGGTAATTTTGGGGTATTTAAACCCCCCAGAGATCACCTCCTCCCAAGGGCAACTAGAATTAGTGAGGGGCTACTCATGTTCTTTCATCAAATTCCTGTTAATATGGGAGAACTCAGTGTCTATGCTTAATGCACAACTTCCCTAAACACACAATAGAAGCTATTCAACCTTAGAACACTTTCCCACTAGGAGATTCGAATCCTAGCCAGCACAGAAGCCTTACAGCAACTGGCATAACTTGTACGCCTTTAACCCACTGCACCACAACTCAGACCCTTAAAAGAGATGGTAATTATGGGGTATTAAAACCCCCCAAAGATCACCACCTCCCAAAGGCAACTATAGTTAGTGAAGGGCTACTCACGTTCTTTCATCAAATTCCTGTTAATATTGTAGAACTCAGTGTCTATGCTTAATGCACAACATGCCTAAATACGCAAGAGAAGCTATTCAACCTTAAAACACTTTCCCACTAGGAGATTCGAACCCTAGCCAGCACAGAAGCCTTACAGCAACTGGCATGCCTTTACCCCACTGCACCACAACTCAGAACCTTACAAGAGATGATAATTTTGGGGTATTTAAACCCTCCAAAGATCACCACCTCCCAAGGGCAACTAGAGTTAGTGAGGGGCTACTCATATTCTTTCATCAAATTCCTGTTAATATGGGAGAACTCTGTTTCTATGCTTAATGCTCAACTTGCCTAAACACGCAAGAGAAGCTATTCAACCATAGAACACTTTCCCACCAGGCGGTTCTAACCCTAGTGTTACGGCCCTCTCGGGACGCAACGGGGTTCTTACTCTGATGTTGTTAGAGGAAGTTGTATCCGACCCCAAGCCAGTAGTGGCTTTCAAGGGATGTGATCCGTGATGCAAGTAACTTAAAGGGGAAGGGAAATAAAGGCAAAAACTTAATATAATATATTGACCACCACCAATAAATAATATATAAAAAGATTACACGGGGGGAGGGGTATTAACACTGTACACAAACGTCTTCACTTGAAGACTCTGGAATCAAGCTCTCGGTGCTAAGTCTTCGGTGCTTTCGTGGCCTCACAACGGATCCTCTGAGAAGCTGAGCCTACCCTGGCCACAGGTCAGCCAAAACACAGGTCCACTGGGGGCACCGCCGTGGAGGCCGTCAACCACACGTCCAGCAGGTCTGCTGGCAGGTTCCGGATCAGCAACGCTGGTCAGGCCACTCCACGGGCGATATTAGGGTAACGCCCTAGACAGGAGCCTCGTGTGATACCACAAATCACTCTCCTGTCCTCAATACCCCAGTGGATAATCGTCTCCAGCAGTCGGTCCCGGGTAATCCTTCTACTGCCACTCCACTGGCAGGGTAACACCACAGTGTTCTTCCGGGGGACGACTTCACAGCTGCTACAGCAGAGCACAAGGTATGGGGACGGCTGCCTTGGGTAGACTGACTCAACTTCCATCACAGCAGTCCCAGGTCGACTCTGTAAGCAGACACGTCATCACTAACTGGGACACACAAAGGCACCTCACTTACAGGCTCAGACACAAACGCCCACCTATCCACTCCATAGATAGCGCTGGTGTCTGAGCACCACCTCACCAGAGGTCAGCAGCGGCTGTGTTGTGAGCTGAACAGGACTGGAAACTGGCCCTTGTGGCCAATATACGTCGTCCTCACCAGGTGTCGTCATCCGTTTGGAGGGGGTTTCGGGAGCTGACCCACAGATGGCGCGGTTGTCACTGCTCCGTGCTCGGATGCTGGATCCGGGTTCGTAACACCTAGCCACCACAGAAGCCTTACAGCAACTGGCATAACTGGTACGCCTTTAACCCACTGCACCACAACTCAGACCCTTAATAGAGATGGTAATTTCAGGGTATTTAAACCCCTTAAAGATCACCACCTCGCAAGAGCAACTAGGGTTAGAGAGGGGCTACTCACGTTCTTTCATCAAATTTCTGCTAATATGGGAGAACTGTGTCTATGCTAAATGCTCAACTTGCCTAAACACGCAAGAGAAGTTATACAACCTTAGAACACTTTCCCACCAGGAGATTCGAACCCTAGATAGCACAGAAGTCTTACAGCTACTGGCATAACTGGTATGCCTTTAACCCACTGCACCACAATTCAGACCCTTAAAAGATATGCTAATTTTTGGGTATTTAAACTCCCCAAAGATCACCACCTCCCAAGGGCAACTAGAATTAGTGAGGGGCTACTCACATTCTTTCATCAAATTCCTGTTAATATGAGAGATCTCTGTGACTATGCTTATTGCACAAGTTGTGCATTAAGCATAGTGAGGGGCTACTCACGTTCTTTCATTAAATTCATGTTAATATGGGAGAACTCTGTGTCTATGCTTAACGCAAAACTTGCCTAAACACCCAAGAGAAGCAATTGAACCTTAGAACACCTTCTCACTAGGAGATTCGGAACCTAGCCAGCACAGAAGCCTTACAGCAATTGGCATAACTGGTACGCCTTTAACCCACTGCACCACAACTCAGACCCTTAAGAGAGATGGTAATTTTGGGGTATTTAAACCCCTTAAAGATCACCACCTCCCAAGGGCAACTAGAGTTATTGAGGGGCTACTCATGTTCTTTCATCAAATTCCTGTTAATATGGGAGAACTCGGTGTCTATGCTTAGTGCACAACTTGTCTAAATATGCAAGAGAAGCTATTCACCCTTAGAACACTTTCCCACCAGGAGATTCGAACCCTAGCCAGCACAGAAGCCTTACAGCAACTGGCACGCCTTTATCCCACTGCACCACAACTCAGATCCTTAAGGAGATGGTAGTTTTGGCGTATTAAAACCCCCCAAAGATCACCACCTCCCAAAGGCAACTAGAGTTAGTGAAGGGCTACTCATGTTATTTCTTCAAATTCCTGTTAATATGGGAGAAATCTGTGTCTATGTTTAAATTAATGCTCAACTTGCCTAAACACGCAAGAGAAGCTATTCCACCTTAGAACACTTTCCCACTAGGAGATTCGAACCCTTGCCAGCACAGAAGCCTTACAGCAACTGGCATAACTGGTCCGCCTTTAACCCACTGCACCACAACTCAGACACTTAAAAGAGATGGTAATTTCGGGGTATTTAAACCACCAAAAGATCACCACCTTCCAAGAGCAACTAGGGTTAGTGAGGGGCTATACTCACGTTCTTTCATCAAATTCCTGTTAAGATGGGAGAACTCTGTGTCTATGCTTAATGCACAATTTGCCTAAACACGCAAGAAAAGTTATACAACCTTAGAACACTTTCCCACCAGGAGATTCGAACCCTAGCCAGCACAGAAGCCTTACAGCAACTGGCATAACTGGTACGCCTTTTACCCACTGCACCACAACTCAGACCCTTAAAAGAGATGGTAATTTTGGGGTATTTAAACCCCCCAGAGATCACCTCCTCCCAAGGGCAACTAGAGTTAGTGAGGGGCTACTCACTTTCTTTCATCTAATTCCTGTTAATATTGTAGAACTCAGTGTCAATGCTTCATGCACAAGTTGCCTAAATACGCAAGAGAAGCTATTCAACCTTAGAACACTTTCTCACTAGGAGAATCGAACCCTAGCCAGCACAGAAGCCTTACAGCAACTGGCATAACTGGTACGCCTTTAACCCACTGGACCACAACGCAGAACCTAATAAAAAGATGGTAATTTTGGGGTATTTACATCCCCCAAAGATCACCACCTCCCAAGGGCAACTAGAGTTAGTGAGGGGCTACTCATGTTCTTTCATCAAATTCCTGTTAATATGGGAGAACTCTGTGTCTATGCTTAGTGCACAACTTGTCTAAACATGCAAGAGAAGTTATACAAACTTAGAAAATTTTCCCACCAGGCGATTCAAACCCTAGCCAGCACAGAAGCCTTACAGCAACTGGTATAACTGGTACGCCTTTAACCCACTGCACCACAACTCAGATCCTTAAAAGAGATGGTAGTTTTGGGGTATTAAAACCCCCAAAGATCACCACCTCCAAAAGGCAACTAGAGTTAGTGAAGGGCTACTAATGTTCTTTCATTAAATTCCTGTTAATATGGGAGAACTCTGTGTCTATGCTTAATGCTCAACTTGCCTAAACACGCAAGAGAAGCAATTCAACCTTAGAACACTTTGCCACCAGGCGATTCAAACCCTAGCCAGCACAGAAGCCTTACAGCAACTGGCATAACTGGTACGCCTTTAACCCACTGCACCATAACTCAGACCCTTAAAAGAGATGGTAATTTCAGGGTATTTAAACCCCTTAAAAATCACCACCTCCGAAGAGCAACTAGGGTTAGTGAGGAGCTACTCACGTTCTTTCATCAAATTTCTGCTAATATGGGAGAACTCTGTATCTATGCTTAATGCACAACTTGCCTAAACACGCAAGAGAAGTTATACAACCTTAGAACACTTTCCCACCTGTAGATTCGAACCCTAGCCAGCACAGAAGCCTTACAGCAACTGGCATAACTGGAACGCCTTTTACCCACTGCACCACAACTCAGAACCTTAAAAAGAGATGTTTTTTGGGGGGTATTTAAACCCCCCCAAAGATCACTACCTGCCAAAGGCCTCTAGAGTTAGTGATGTGCTACTCATGTTCTTTCTTCAAATTCCTGTTAATATGGGAGAACTCTGTGTCTATGCTTAACGCTCAACTTGCCTAAACACGCAAGAGAAGCTATTCAACCTTAGAACACTTTCCTACTAGGAGATTCGAACCCTTGCCAGCACAGAAGCCTTACAGCAACTGGCATAACTGGTACGCCTTTAACCCTCTGCACCACAACTCAGACCCTTAAAAGAGATGGTAATTTCAGGGTATTTAAACCCCTTATAGATCACCACCTCATAAGAACAACTAGGGTTAGTGAGGGGCTACTCACGTTCTTTCATCAAATTTCTGTTAATATGGGAGAACTCTGTGTCTATGCTTAATGCACAACTTGCCTAAACACACAAGAGAAGTATACAACCTTAGAACACTTTCCCACCAGGAGATTCGAACCCTAGCCAGCACAGAAGCCTTACAGCAACTGGCATAACTGGTACGCCTTTTACCCACTGCACCACAACTCAGAACCTTAAAAGAGATGGTATTTTTGGGGTATTTAAACCACCCAAAGATCACCACCTCCCAATGGCAACTAGATTTAGTGAGGGGCTACTCACGTTCTTTCATATAATTCCTGTTAATATGGGAGAACTCTGTGTCTATGCTTAATGCACAACTTGCCTAAACACGCAAGAGAAGTTATACAACCTTAGAACACTTTCCCACTAAGAGATTCGAACCCTAGCCAACACAGAAGCCTTACAGCAACTGGCATAACTGGTATGCCTTTAACCCACTGCACCACAACTAAGACCCTAAAAGAGATGGTAATTTCGTGGAATTTAAACCCCCCCAAAGATCGCCACCTCCTAAGGGCAACTAGAGTTAGTGAGGGGCTACTCATGTTCTTTCATCAAATTACTGTTAATATGGGAGAACTCTGTGTCTATGCTTAATGCACAAGTTGTGCATTAAGCATAGTGACGGGCTACTCACGTTCTTTCATTAAATTCCTGTTAATATGGGAGAACTCTGTGTCTATGCTTAACGCAAAACTTGCCTAAACACGCAAGTGAAGCTATTCATCCTTAGAACACTTTCTCACAAGGAGATTCAGAACCTTGCCAGCACAGAAGCCTTACAGCAACTGGCATAACTGGTACGCCTTTAACCCACTGCACCACAACTCAGACTCTTAAAAGAGATGGTAATTTGGGGTATTTAAACCCCCCAGAGATCACCTCCTCCCAAGGGCAACTAGAGTTAGTGAGGGGCTACTCATGTTCTTTCATCAAATTTCTGTTAATATGGGAGAACTCAGTGTCTATGCTTAATGCACAACTTCCCTAAACACACAAGAGAAGCTATTCAACCTTAGAACACTTTCCCACTAGGAGATTCGAACCCTAGCCAGAACAGAAGCCTTACAGCAACTGGCATAACTTGTATGCCATTAACCCACTGCACCACAACTCAGAACCCTATAAAAGATGGTAATTTTGGGGTATTTAAACCCCCAAAGACCACCTCCTCCCAAGGGCAACTAGAGTTAGTGAGGGGCTACTCATGTTCTTTCATCAAATTTCTGTTAATATGGGAGAACTCAGTGTATATGCTTAATGCTCAACTTGCCTAAACACGCAAGAGAAGCTATTCAACCTTAGAACACTTTCCCACCAGGCGATTCAAACCCTAGCCAGCACAGAAGCCTTACAGCAACTGGTATAACTGGTACGCCTTTAACCCACTGCACCACAACTCAGACCCTTAAAAGAGATGGTAATTTCAGGGTATTTAAACCCCTTAAAGATCACCACCTCTGAAGAGCAACTAGGGTTAGTGAGGAGCTACTCACGTTCTTTCATCAAATTTCTGCTAATATGGGAGAACTCTGTATCTATGCTTAATGCACAACTTGCCTAAACACGCAAGAGAAGTTATACAACCTTAGAACACTTTCCCACCTGTAGATTCGAACAGTAGCCAGCACAGAAGCCTTACAGCAACTGGCATAACTGGTACGCCTTTTACCCACTGCACCACAACTCAGACCCTTAAAAGAGATGTTTTTTTGGGGGTATTTAAACCCCCCAATGATCACCACCTGCCAAAGGCCACTAGAGTTAGTGAAGTGCTACTCATGTTCTTTCTTCAAATTCCTGTTAATATGGGAGAACTCTGTGTCTATGCTTAATGCTCAACTTGCCTCAACACGCAAGAGAAGCTATTCAACCTTAGAACCCTTTCCCACTAGGAGATTCGAACCCTTGCCAGCACAGAAGCCTTACAGCAACTGGCATAACTGGTACGCCTTTAACCCTCTGCACCACAACTCAGACCCTTAAAAGAGATGGTAATTTCAGGGTATTTAAACCCCTTAAAGATCACCACCTCATAAGAACAACTATTGTTAGTGAGGGGCTACTCACGTTCTTTCATCAAATTTCTGTTAATATAGGAGAACTCTGTGTCTATGCTAAATGCACAACTTGCCTAAACACACAAGAGAAGTATACAACCTTAGAACACTTTCCCACCAGGAGATTCGAACCCTAGCCAGCACAGAAGCCTTACAGCAACTGGCATAACTGGTACGCCTTTTACCCACTGCACCACAACTCAGAACCTTAAAAGAGATGGTATTTTTGGGGTATTTAAACCACCCAAAGATCACCACCTCCCAATGGCAACTAGACTTAGTGAGGGGCTACTCACGTTCTTTCATATAATTCCTGTTAATATGGGAGAACTCTGTGTCTATGCTTAATGCACAACTTGCCTAAACACGCAAGAGAAGTTATACAACCTTAGAACACTTTCCCACTAAGAGAATCGAACCCTAGCCAACACAGAAGCCTTACAGCAACTGGCATAACTGGTACGCCTTTTACCCACTGCACCACAACTAAGACCCTAAAAGAGATGGTAATTTTGGGGTATTTAAACCCCCCAGAGATCACCTCCTCCCAAGGGCAACTAGAGTTAGTGAGGGGCTACTCACGTTCTTTCATCAAATTCCTGTTAATATGGGAGAACTAAGTGTCTATGCTTAATGCACAACTTGCCTAAACACACAAGAGAAGCTATTCAACCTTAGAACACTTTCCCACTAGGAGATTCGAATCCTAGCCAGCACAGAAGCCTTACAGCAACTGGCATAACTGGTACGCCTTTTACCCACTGCACCACAACTCAGACCCTTAAAAGAGATGGTTTTTTTGGGGTATTTAAACCCCCCAATGATCACCACCTGCCAAAGGCCACTAGAGTTAGTGAAGTGCTACTCATGTTCTTTCTTCAAATTCCTGTTAATATGGGAGAACTCTGTGTCTATGCTTAATGCTCAACTTGCCTAAACACGCAAGAGAAGCTATTCAACCTTAGAACCCTTTCCCACTAGGAGATTCGAACCCTTGCCAGCACAGAAGCCTTACAGCAACTGGCATAACTGGTACGCCTTTAACCCTCTGCACCACAACTCAGACCCTTAAAAGAGATGGTAATTTCAGGGTATTTAAACCCCTTAAAGATCACCACCTCATAAGAACAACTATTGTTAGTGAGGGGCTACTCACGTTCTTTCATCAAATTTCTGTTAATATAGGAGAACTCTGTGTCTATGCTAAATGCACAACTTGCCTAAACACACAAGAGAAGTATACAACCTTAGAACACTTTCCCACCAGGAGATTCGAACCCTAGCCAGCACAGAAGCCTTACAGCAACTGGCATAACTGGTACGCCTTTTACCCACTGCACCACAACTCAGAACCTTAAAAGAGATGGTATTTTTGGGGTATTTAAACCACCCAAAGATCACCACCTCCCAATGGCAACTAGACTTAGTGAGGGGCTACTCACGTTCTTTCATATAATTCCTGTTAATATGGGAGAACTCTGTGTCTATGCTTAATGCACAACTTGCCTAAACACGCAAGAGAAGTTATACAACCTTAGAACACTTTCCCACTAAGAGAATCGAACCCTAGCCAACACAGAAGCCTTACAGCAACTGGCATAACTGGTACGCCTTTTACCCACTGCACCACAACTAAGACCCTAAAAGAGATGGTAATTTTGGGGTATTTAAACCCCCCAGAGATCACCTCCTCCCAAGGGCAACTAGAGTTAGTGAGGGGCTACTCACGTTCTTTCATCAAATTCCTGTTAATATGTGAGAACTAAGTGTCTATGCTTAATGCACAACTTGCCTAAACACACAAGAGAAGCTATTCAACCTTAGAACACTTTCCCACTAGGAGATTCGAATCCTAGCCAGCACAGAAGCCTTACAGCAACTGGCATAACTGGTACGCCTTTTACCCACTGCACCACAACTCAGACCCTTAAAAGAGATGGTAATTTTGGGGTATTTAAACCCCCCAGAGATCACCTCCTCCCAAGGGCAACTAGAGTTAGTGAGGGGCTACTCACGTTCTTTCATATAATTCCTGTTAATATGGGAGAACTCTGTGTCTATGCTTAATGCACAAGTTGTGCATTAAGCATAGTAACGGGCTACTCACGTTCATTCATTAAATTCCTGTTAATATGGGAGAACTCTCTGTCTATGCTTAACGCAAAACTTGCCTAAACACGCAAGTGAAGCTATTCATCCTTAGAACACTTTCTCACAAGGAGATTCAGAACCTTGCCAGCACAGAAGCCTTACAGCAACTGGCATAACTGGTACGCCTTTAACCCACTGCACCACAACTCAGACTCTTAAAAGAGATGGTAATTTTGGGGTATTTAAACCCCCCAGAGATCACCTCCTCCCAAGGGCAACTAGAGTTAGTGAGGGGCTACTCATGTTCTTTCATCAAATTTCTGTTAATATGGGAGAACTCAGTGTCTATGCTTAATGCACAACTTCCCTAAACACACAAGAGAAGCTATTCAACCTTAGAACACTTTCCCACTAGGAGATTCGAACCCTAGCCAGAACAGAAGCCTTACAGCAACTGGCATAACTTGTATGCCATTAACCCACTGCACCACAACTCAGAACCCTATAAAAGATGGTAATTTTGGGGTATTTAAACCCCCAAAGACCACCTCCTCCCAAGGGCAACTAGAGTTAGTGAGGGGCTACTCATGTTCTTTCATCAAATTTCTGTTAATATGGGAGAACTCAGTGTATATGCTTAATGCTCAACTTGCCTAAACACGCAAGAGAAGCTATTCAACCTTAGAACACTTTCCCACCAGGCGATTCAAACCCTAGCCAGCACAGAAGCCTTACAGCAACTGGTATAACTGGTACGCCTTTAACCCACTGCACCACAACTCAGACCCTTAAAAGAGATGGTAATTTCAGGGTATTTAAACCCCTTAAAGATCACCACCTCTGAAGAGCAACTAGGGTTAGTGAGGAGCTACTCACGTTCTTTCATCAAATTTCTGCTAATATGGGAGAACTCTGTATCTATGCTTAATGCACAACTTGCCTAAACACGCAAGAGAAGTTATACAACCTTAGAACACTTTCCCACCTGTAGATTCGAACAGTAGCCAGCACAGAAGCCTTACAGCAACTGGCATAACTGGTACGCCTTTTACCCACTGCACCACAACTCAGACCCTTAAAAGAGATGGTTTTTTTGGGGTATTTAAACCCCCCAATGATCACCACCTGCCAAAGGCCACTAGAGTTAGTGAAGTGCTACTCATGTTCTTTCTTCAAATTCCTGTTAATATGGGAGAACTCTGTGTCTATGCTTAATGCTCAACTTGCCTAAACACGCAAGAGAAGCTATTCAACCTTAGAACACTTTCCCACTAAGAGAATCGAACCCTAGCCAACACAGAAGCCTTACAGCAACTGGCATAACTGGTACGCCTTTTACCCACTGCACCACAACTAAGACCCTAAAAGAGATGGTAATTTTGGGGTATTTAAACCCCCCAGAGATCACCTCCTCCCAAGGGCAACTAGAGTTAGTGAGGGGCTACTCACGTTCTTTCATCAAATTCCTGTTAATATGGGAGAACTAAGTGTCTATGCTTAATGCACAACTTGCCTAAACACACAAGAGAAGCTATTCAACCTTAGAACACTTTCCCACTAGGAGATTCGAATCCTAGCCAGCACAGAAGCCTTACAGCAACTGGCATAACTGGTACGCCTTTTACCCACTGCACCACAACTCAGACCCTTAAAAGAGATGGTAATTTTGGGGTATTTAAACCCCCCAGAGATCACCTCCTCCCAAGGGCAACTAGAGTTAGTGAGGGGCTACTCACGTTCTTTCATATAATTCCTGTTAATATGGGAGAACTCTGTGTCTATGCTTAATGCACAAGTTGTGCATTAAGCATAGTAACGGGCTACTCACGTTCATTCATTTAATTCCTGTTAATATGGGAGAACTCTCTGTCTATGCTTAACGCAAAACTTGCCTAAACACGCAAGAGAAGCTATTCAACTTTAGAACACTTTCCCACCAGGCGATTCAAACCGTAGCCAGCACAGAAGCCTTACAGCAACTGGCATAACTTGTACGCCTTTAACCCACTGCACCACAACTCAGATCCTTATAAGAGATGGTAATTTTGGGGTATTTAGACCCCCAAAGACCACCTCCTCCCAAGGGCAACTAGAGTTAGTGAGGGGCTACTCACGTTCTTTCATCAAATTCCTGTTAATATGGGAGAAATCTGTGTCTATGCTTAGTGCACAATTTGTCTAAACACACAAGAAAAGTTATACAACCTTAGAACATTTTCCCACCAGGAGATTCAAACCCTAGCCAGCACAGAAGCCATACAGCAACTGGCATAACTGGTACGCTTTTAACCCACTGCACCACAACTCAGACCCTTAGAAGAGATGGTAATTTTGGGGTATTTAAACCACCCAAAGATCACCTCCTCCCAAAGGCAACTAGAGTTAGTGAAGGGCTACTCACGTTCTTTCATCAAATTCCTGTTAATATTGTAGAACTCAGTGTCTATGCTTAATGCACAACTTCCCTAAATACGCAAGAGAAGCTATTCAACCCAAAACACTTTTCCACTAGGAGATTCAAACCCTAGCCAGCACAGAAGCCATACAGCCACTGGCATAACTGGTACGCCTTTAACCCACTGCACCACAACTCAGATCCTTAAAAGGGATGGTAATTTTGGGGTATTAAAACCTCCCAAAGATCACCACCTCCCAAAGGCAACTAGAGTTTGTGAAGGGCTACTCACGTTCTTTCATCAAATTCCTGTTAATATTGTAGAACTCAGTGTCTATGCTTAATGCACAACTTGCCTAAATACGCAAGAGAAGCTATTCAACCCAAAACACTTTTCCACTAGGAGATTCAAACCCTAGCCAGCACAGAAGCCATACAGCCACTGGCATAACTGGTACGCCTTTAACCCACTGCACCACAATTCAGACCCTTAAATGGGATGGTAATTTTGGGGTATTAAAACCCCCCAAAGATCACCACCTCCCAAAGGCAACTAGAGTTTGTGAAGGGCTACTCACGTTCTTTCATCAAATTCCTGTTAATATTGTAGAACTCAGTGTCTATGCTTAATGCACAACTTGCCTAAATACGCAAGAGAAGCTATTCAACCCAAAACACTTTCCCACTAGGAGATTCGAACCCTAGCCAGCACAGAAGCCTTACAGCAACTGGCATAACTGGTACGCCTTTAACCCACTGCACCACAACTCAGAACCTTACAAGAGATGATAGTTTTGGGGTATTTAAACCCCCCAAAGATCACCATCTCTCAAAGGCAACTAGAGTTAGTGAGGGGCTACTCATGTTCTTTCATCAAATTCCTGTTAATATGGGAGAACTCTGTGTCTATGCTTAATGCTCAACTTGCCTAAACACGCAAGAGAAGCTATTCAACTTTAGAACACTTTCCCACCAGGCGATTCAAACCGTAGCCAGCACAGAAGCCTTACAGCAACTGGCATAACTGGTACGCCTTTAACCCACTGCACCAAAACTCAGACCCTTAAAAGAGATGGTAATTTCCGGGTACTTAAACCCCTTAAAGATCACCACCTCCGAAGAGCAACTAGGGTTAGTGAGGAGCTACTCACGTTCTTTCATCAAATTTCTGCTAATATGGGAGAACTCTGTATCTATGCTTAATGCACAACATGCCTAAACACGCAAGAGAAGTTATACAACCTTAGAACACTTTCCCACCTGGAGATTCGAACCCTAGCCAGCACAGAAGCCTTACAGCAACTGGCATAACTGGTATGCCTTTTACCCACTGCACCACAACTCAGACCCTTAAAAGAGATGTTTTTTTTTGGGGTATTTAAACCCCCCAAAGATCTCCACCTGCCAAAGGCCACTAGAGTTAGTGAAGTGCTACTCATGTTCTTTCATCAAATTCCTGTTAATATGGGAGAACTCTGTGTCTATGCTTAATGCTCAACTTGCCTAAACACGCAAGAGAAGCTATTCAACCTTAGAACACTTTCCCACTAGGAGATTCGAACCTTTGCCAGCACAGAAGCCTTACAGCTACTGGCATAACTGGTACGCCTTTAACCCACTGCACCACAACTCAGACCCTTAAAAGAGATGGTAATTTCAGGGTATTTAATCCCCTTAAAGATCACCACCTCCCAAGAACAACTAGGGTTAGTGAGGGGCTACTCACGTTCTTTCATCAAATTTCTGTTAATATGGGAGAACTCTGTGTCTATGCTTAATGCACAACTTGCCTAAACACACAAGAGAAGTATACAACCTTAGAACACTTTCCCACCAGGAGATTTGAACCCTAGCCAGCACAGAAGCCTTACAGCAACTGGCATAACTGGTACGCCTTTTACCCACTGCACCACAACTCAGAACCTTAAAAGAGATGGTATATTTGGGGTATTTAAACCCCCTAAAGATCACCACCTCCCAATGGCAACTATTGTTAGTGAGGGGCTACTCACGTTCTTTCATATAATTCCTGTTAATATAGGAGAACTCTGTGTCTATGCTTAATGCACAACTTGCCTAAACACGCAAGAGAAGTTATACAACCTTAGAACACTTTCCCACTAAGAGATTCGAACCCTAGCCAACACAGAAGCCTTGCAGCAACTGGCATAACTGGTACGCCTTTAACCCACTGCACCACAACTAAGACCCTAAAAGAGATGGTAATTTCGTGGAATTTAAACCCCCCCCAAAGATCACCACCTCCTAAGGGCAACTAGAGTTAGTGAGGGGCTACTCATGTTCTTTCATCAAATTACTGTTAATATGGGAGAACTCTGAGTCTATGCTTAATGCTCAATTTGCCTAAACACGCAAGAGAAGTTATACAACCTTAGAACACTTTCCCACCAGGAGATTCGAACCCTAGATAGCACAGAAGCCTTACAGCTACTGGCATAACTGTTATGCCTTTAACCCACTGTGTGGGAACCGACCTGTGAGATTTATATTTATTTAATTTATATGAATATATATAGAATTTATATTTACATTAATTTGTATACTTCGATAGCAATTTGTATGATAATGAGTGGACTGTATTTCTGCAATAATCTCATAAGCTCACAAATCGATCCTCTACACATTAGGGGGGTTTTATATTAATTAAATTTATATATATGCAGCCAATCAAACTACAGTATTAACTACACATACTGAAGAGGTTCCTTATCTTATTGTACAGCAGGCCTTAGTCCACCAGGTATAACCAGGATGTAGACACCACATTTTCCCTCTTTGAGGTAGCTTCCAACACCCTGGTAACTGATGCACAAAGCATGCTTCCTCGTCTTGACCTGTCAAAAGGGCGCTAGCTGTGAAGCCAGAATCCTAGTATATGACAGGAATATCAGAGAAACACTGTACAAGGAACAATGAAGACCTGGGCTTAATTACCTTTAGTATGAGGCTATCTCGTGCTCTAAACGGTCCACCCTATATCCACTGACATTAATGGCCATAAATGAAAGATAAATGGGTTTCAGAAGAACACTTAACTTGAATTTGTTGACAGCGTGTTGAAGATGGTACACCTTTGGTTTCCATAACACTACATCCAAGTAAAATTAACAGGAGCCGTATTTGCTCCCGTGAGCCTCTGGTCTAATATAAACAATGGCTGGCTGACCACTCCCTCCCACTGACACCTGGCTTATATTGTCCAGATGACAGAAAGTGATAGAAGGGTCACATTTACTCTACTTTAATATTGATAATTAAGTTAATTTATATGAAATGTTTTATGATGGTAAAGTCCAAAGACTAATGTATTTAAGAATAATTCCCACCATAATAGGTGGAGAATTTATAATAGTATGTGGTAATGATATCCCGTTTTCTATAGACGGAAATTCCACTAGAGTTACATTTTCTATGGGTAACTTGTTTATACAATACAGCTATTATTATCTGTATGATATTATTATATGGTGTCGGATTTTCCGACACACTGCACCACAATTCAGACCCTTAAAAGAGATGCTAATTTTGGAGTATTTAAACTCCTCAAAGATCACCACCTCCCAAGGGCAACTAGAGTTAGTGAGGGGCTACTCACATTCTTTCATCAAATTCCTGTTAATATGAGAGATCTCAATACAGCTATTATTATCTGTATGATATTATTATATGGTGTCGGATTTTCCGACATAATTCCCCAAGGGCTGCTCACGGGTCGAAGTCCTAATTAGAACAGACGAACACCGATACTCCTCCTTCGAGTTATTAGATTAATTTGATGTTAGTAGTTAGTAATCACACATTTGCGCGTCTGTTCGTACAGGATGGATGTCCTGTACTAGAGTTGCAGGGGTTAGAAGTCTAATGCGATTTCATTTCCCTGTCAACTCTTGAAAGGCTAATATTCAAGCCTAATTACATATTATTTAACCCAGAAGACTGAATGTGATCAAGTACTACAGACAAGTATGATTCAGGGACTGCAGTGAGATCAGTGACATTAGATATAACTTGAAGTTTGTTCAGGTAACTGGTCACTGATATATAACCACTGAGGCCCATGGAATACATCTTGATTAAATAATAAATGTATCAAATCAGTCATCAGATTTATTGGGGTTTAATTTAGTTAATTGATTCAGAAGATTGAATAGCTCATCATTAAAGTAGAGTATGGTTCTGAGACTGCAGTGGGTTCAGTGACATTGGTCGCAGTGACTTGTAGCTGTTTAGGCTACTGTTCACTGATTTGCCACTGAGGCCTCATGAACTCATCTTCAGCTTTAAATGATGATACTAACATCAACCTCTGTTGGTATAGTCAGCTGTAATCTCCTTAGTATAATGCTACTGGAGAAATATAATCAGCTGACAAATTTAGATTTCTACTAGTATTGTTTATCTGCAGGCATAGGTCTCCTCAGGCTTGATACTGGGCCTGAGAGTAATTTACCTCCTGCAGACTTTAACATGGTTATACCCTGATATTTAGTAGGGCTACCGATGAATCGATGACAATAGTCTGTCCCTACAAGGAGACCGAAGTCGGTGAGGTGATCAGACTTAATATTGTCTGCCAATTTTATTCCTCTATTTCTCAGGAATTTGGCTGTTGCTCTCAGACCTTGAACTTTTAGGTCTACTGGTATTTTGTCCACCACAATGGCTTGTACTCGACAGACGTACCTGCCTAAACGTACTGATGGTTGTACCACCTGGTAGACTTGAGGTCCTACATCTGTTACAAACCCTGAGATGTTGAATGACATCTGGGCTACAGGCCTTAATTGTAGTTCATCTGCCAACTTTTTAGTGACATATGTTCTCTGGGATCCTTGGTCAAACAACCCACGGGTATGGACCTTGGCCCTCTTATTCTGGATGGTAATTTGGGCAGTAGGCAAAGTCGTATTACCTTTAGACTTTGCCGATTGGACACTCTTTGTTTGTTGCACCTTGCAGTACTGTACTGTGGTGGGAATGCTATCTTCCACCTTGGGTCTTGAATACGTTAATTTCGTATATTTACACAGTGCTGCATGGTGCCTACCTCTTCTACACCTGTTACAGGTGTTGAATTGGGTATCACAATAGTCTATGTTGTGTGACTTGAGACACCTTGAACATCTCCCTAATTCCTGGAGTCGCTCAATACGAGTGTCTCTGGTTGGATAATTAGCACAACAGTATGTTGAATGTTTCTTTTTGCAGAACATACATGTCCCCCAGCCTACTGCACGTTTGGAAGTTACCGGTTTGGGTGAACTAGTAACAGTTGGCTTGGAGGATGCTGCTGCATTGTCAGATTTTCTGTAACTTGATGTTAGAGTAATTGACTGATGTTTATTTGGGGTAGTTGTTTTACCCTTTGATTGGCTATTATTTTCTATTTCTGAAGGCTTGCATGAGGCTTTAACTTCCTCATTTGCACGTCGTTTGTTTATGATGGAATGTAAACCTTCAGTGATGCCCTGTACTGTCAGGATGGTGTTATGTTGATGTGCATATAATTCATCTAGTATATTGCTGGACAATTTTCGTTGAAGGACTACTTTGGTCATCCATTCACTAGTAGTTATATCAACCTTAGGACTGAATGTTCTTAGTAGTGACTCAAACTCCATGCTGAAGGATTGTAATGAGTCAGCAGTCTGATCAGGTTGAGGTAAATCCAGCAATTGTAGTACTAGATGTATGACAGTTTTCTCATTGCCAGCATTATCCCTAGGAAGCTGGACTGGGAAATTAGTGCTGTCGCTATTTTCATTTACATTTTCTACTACTGGTTCAGCTTCACCTCTAGTTTGGAGGCATGTTAACTTAGTAGTCTCAGGTATTGGGTTTTCAGAATCCACAGAGACTGTGGATAAATTGTCTGAGAACTGCTTAATTTCTGGTGGTATAATATTGGGTGAAGCTGTAGTGGGTGAAGCTTTACTGAGTGAAGCTTTATCCTTGATGATTAAAGGATCTCATCTGGCTTGACATTTATTCTCAAAAAGATCCAGATCATCCATAACATTATCTACTTTATTTGATGTACTGGCTAATTGTTCTGATTCAATTACCCTGTGTAAGTATTCCAACCTGGCTTGAGTTTCTTCTTCATATTGTGCTAGGTCAGACAGGAATGGTTCCACATCTTCAACTACTATGTCGTCGTCGTCGTGGACCTGATTTTGGTAAGATTTCCTATTTGCTTTCAATATATGCAATTGGGTTTGAATCTGTAACAGTGGTATTTTCAACCTACGATAATTAATTACAGGCTCATATAACAACTGTTCATATTGGTCGAGATCTCTTGTCAGTTGACGTTTACTTGCTACTAAAGCACGCTTTGCTTTCTGTGGATTAGTCATGGTGACTTGTTAATTGGGCACCACTGGCTCATAAATTGTGAGCAAGTACTGATGGTAGCCTAGTGTAAAATTCTGCACTCACTAGGCAATAATCCTACCTCTTCTAGAGGTTAGCACTTAAAATTAATACACATTATATATATATACAATCATACACACTAATGATTTGAGTGATAAACCAGTGTCACTGGAAGTACCTTTAGGTTAGCTCTTCTATATCACCCTAGGATGGTAGAGACACTAATTAATCACTCAAAGATGTAATGATCATAAGTAAATTATTATATATACACAACTCTACTCGAGTTGATAAAAATTACACCCAAAATAGGGTCTGGACCATTCATTAATGGTGTTAGGTTGTTGAATATAGTACAACTAGACTATGGTAATAATGGGACTAGGATGAACAATAATAGTTCAACTAGTCAATGGTAATATCCTACCCTGTTGTGGGTTGGCAATTAATAATATTATATTGAGAACACTAGTGCAATATATATTAAATAATTCTCTATTTTGGAGAAATAATATACACAATTATTGATAATATCCTCTTAATTGCCTCTATGAAACTTCTAATATTATCAAGAAGTATTAAATATTATTAGTGACCTCGCGAAATAAAGTCCACAAAATACGTAGATAATCTCTCGCGAAATTTAACACCACGAAATCTGTGAACAATCTCGCGACACAGTCACTAATTTGGCTGGCTTCAATATTAGCGCTGTCATTCCACAGAATAACACGCCACCAAATATCTGTGGGTGTGCATGAAACCGCTGACTAAGGCTGATCTGAACTGAGCGGGGCTCGTGAACTTCGCTTGAGTCAACGCCGCCGTCTTTGACTGCTGGCCTTTGTATAAATCACACTGCACTAGTATATTTAATGAATCCACTGGTTAACTGGTTCACCCGGTACTAAGATGACCAAATGTGGGTTCAAAGGATCAAATAATCCGTCATCCGGTTCGAAGATGACCAAATAATGTGGGAACCGACCTGTGAGATTTATATTAATTTAATTTATATGAATATATATAGAATTTATATTTACATTAATTTGTATACTTCGATAGCAATTTGTATGATAATGAGTGGACTGTATTTCTGCAATAATCTCATAAGCTCACAAATCGATCCTCTACACATTAGGGGGGTTTTATATTAATTAAATTTATATATATGCAGCCAATCAAACTACAGTATTAACTACACATATTGAAGAGGTTCCTTATCTTATTGTACAGCAGGCCTTAGTCCACCAGGTATAACCAGGATGTAGACACCACATTTTCCCTCTTTGAGGTAGCTTCCAACACCCTGGTAACTGATGCACAAAGCATGCTTCCTCGTCTTGACCTGTCAAAAGGGCGCTAGCTGTGAAGCCAGAATCCTAGTATATGACAGGTATATCAGAGAAACACTGTACAAGGAACAATGAAGACCTGGGCTTAATTACCTTTAGTATGAGGCTATCTCGTGCTCTAACCGGTTCACCCTATATCCACTGACATTAATGGCCATAAATGAAAGATAAATGGGTTTCAGAAGAACACTTAACTTGAATTTGTTGACAGCGTGTTGAAGATGGTACACCTTTGGTTTCCATAACACTACATCCAAGTAAAATTAACAGGAGCCGTATTTGCTCCCGTGAGCCTCTGGTCTAATATAAACAATGGCTGGCTGACCACTCCCTCCCACTGACGCCTGGCTTATATTGTCCAGATGACAGAAAGTGATAGAAGGGTCACATTTACTCTACTTTAATATTGATAATTAAGTTAATTTATATGAAATGTTTTATGATGGTAAAGTCCAAAGACTAATGTATTTAAGAATAATTCCCACCATAATAGGTGGAGAATTTATAATAGTATGTGGTAATGATATCCTGTTTTCTATAGACGGAAATTCCACTAGAGTTACATTTTCTATGGGTAACTTGTTTATACAATACAGCTATTATTATCTGTATGATATTATTATATGGTGTCGGATTTTCCGACACACTGCACCACAATTCAGACCCTTAAAAGAGATGCTAATTTTGGAGTATTTAAACTCCTCAAAGATCACCACCTCCCAAGGGCAACTAGAGTTAGTGAGGGGCTACTCACATTCTTTCATCAAATTCCTGTTAATATGAGAGATCTCTGTGTCTATGCTTAATGCACAAGTTGTGCATTAAGCATAGTGAGGGGCTACTCACGTTCTTTCATTATATTCCTGTTAATATGGGAGAACTCTGTGTCTATGCTTAACGCAAAACTTGCCTAAACACGCAAGAGAAGCAATTCAACCTTAGAACACCTTCTCACTAGGAGATTCGGAACCTAGCCAGCACAGAAGCCTTACAGCAACTGGCATAACTGGTACGCCTTTAACCCACTGCACCACAACTCAGACCCTTAAAAGAGATGGTAATTTTGGGGTATTTAAACCACCCAAAGATCACCTCCTCCCAAAGGCAACTAGAGTTAGTGAAGGGCTACTCACGTTCTTTCATCAAATTCCTGTTAATATGGGAGAAATCTGTGTCTATGCTTAGTGCACAATTTGTCTAAAGACACAAGAGAAGCTATTCAACCTTAGAACACTTTCCCACTAGGAGATTCGAACCCTAGCCAGCACAGAAGCCTTACAGCAACTGGCATAACTTGTACGCCTTTAACCCACTGCACCACAACTCAGAACCTTACAATATATCGTAATTTTGGGATATTTAAACCCCCCAAAGATCACCACCTCCCAAGGGCAACAAGAGTTAGTGAGGGGCTACTCATATTCTTTCATCAAATTCCTGTTAATATGGGAGAACTCTGTGTCTATGCTTAACGCAAAACTTGCCTAAACACGCAAGAGAAGCTATTCAACCTTAGAACACCTTCTCAATAGGAGAATCGAACCCTAGCCAGCACAGAAGCCTTACAGCAACTTTCATAACTGGTACGCCTTTAACCCACTACACCATAACTCAGACCCTTAAAAGAGATGGTAATTTTGGGGAATTTAAACCCCCCAGAGATCACCACCTCCCAAGGGCAACTAGAGTTAGTGAGGGGCTACTCACGTTCTTTCATCAAATTCCTGTTAATATTGTAGAACTCAGTGTCAATGCTTAATGCACAACTTGCCTAAATACGCAAGAGAAGCTAATCAACCTTAGAACACTTTCCCACTAGGAGATTCGAACCCTAGCCAGTACAGAAGCCTTACAGCAACTGGCATAACTTGTACGCCTTTAACCCACTGCACCACAACTCAGAACCTTACAAGAGATCGTAATTTTGGGGTATTTAAACCCCCCAAAGATCACCACCTCCCAAAGGCAACTAGAGTTAGTGAGGGGCTACTCATGTTCTTTCATCAAATTCCTGTTAATAATGGAGAACTCTGTGTCTATGCTTAGTGCACAACTTGCCTAAACATGCAAGAGAAGTTTTACAACCTTAGAACACCTTCCCACCAGGCGATTCAAACCCTAGCCAGCACAGAAGCCTTACAGCAACTGGCATAACTGGTACGCCTTTAACCCACTGCACCACAACTCAGATCCTTAAAAGAGATGGTAGAGTTGGGGTATTAAAACCCCCCAAAGATCACCACCTCCCAAAGGCAACTAGAGTTAGTGAAGGGCTACTCATCTTATTTCTTCAAATTCCTGTTAATATGGGAGAACTCTGTGTCTATGCTTAATGCACAACTTGCCTAAACACGCAAGAGAAGTTTTACAACCTTAGAACACCTTCCCACCAGGAGATTCGAACCCTAGCCAGCACAGAAGCCTTACAGCAAGTCGCATAACTGGTACGCCTTTAACCCACTGCACCACAACTCAGACCTTTAAAAGGGATGGTAATTTCGGGGTATTTAAACCACCCAAAGATCACCACCTCCCAAGAGCAACAAAGGTTAGTGAGGGGCTATACTCACGTTCTTTCATCAAATTCCTCTTAATATGGGAGAACTCTGTGTCTAAGCTTAATGCACAACTTGCCTAAACACGCAAGAAAAGTTATACAACCTTAGAACACTTTCCCACCAGGAGATTCGAACCCTAGCCAGCACAGAAGCCTTACAGCATCTGGCATAACTGGTACGCCTTTTACCCACTGCACCACAACTCAGACCCTTAAAAGAGATGGTATTTTTGGGGTATTTAAACCCCCCAAAGATCACCACCTCCCAATGGCAACTAGAGTTAGTGAGGGGTAACTCACGTTCTTTCATCAAATTCATGTTAATATGAGAGATCTCTGTGTCTATGCTTAATGCACAAGTTGTGCATTAAGCATAGTGAGGGGCTACTCACGTTCTTTCATTAAATTCCTGTTAATATGGGAGAACTCTGTGTCTATGCGTAACGCAAAACTTGCCTAAACACGCAAGAGAAGCTATTCAACCTTAGAACAATTTCCCACCAGGCGATTCAAACCCTAGCCAGCACAGAAGCCTTACAACAACTGGCATAACTGGTACGCCTTTAACCCTCTGTACCACAACTCAGACCCTTAAAAGAGATGGTAATTTTGGGGTATTTAAACCCCCCAGAGATCACCTCCTCCCAAGGGCAACTAGAGTTAGTGAGGGGCTACTCATGTTCTTTCATCAAATTCCTGTTAATATGGGAGAACTCTGTGTCTATGCTTAGTGCACAACTTGCCTAAACATGCAAAAGAAGTTATACAACCTTAAAACACCTTCCCACCAGGCGATTCAAACCCTAGCCAGCACAGAAGCCTTACAGCAACTGGCATAACTGGTACGCCTTTAACCCACTGCACCACAACTCAGATCCTTAAAAGAGATGATAGTTTTGGGGTATTAAAACCCCCCAAAGATCACCACCTCCCAAAGGCAACTAGAGTTAGTGAAGGGCTACTCACGTTCTTTCATCAAATTCCTGTTATTATTGTAGAACTCAGTGTCTATGCTTAATGCACAACTTGCCTAAATACGCAAGAGAAGCTATTCAACCTTAAAACACTTTCCCACTAGGAGATTCGAACCCTAGCCAGCTCAGAAGCCTTACAGCAACTGGCATAACTGGTACGCCTTTAACCCACTGCACCACAACTCAGAACCTTACAAGAGATGATAATTTTGGGGTATTTAACCCTTAACATGCTCGGGGTCTAATATCCTGCCATCCGCACAGGCGCATGTCATTTTGAAAAAAAAAAAATTTTTTTTTTTGCTAATCTGTTAAGTTCTGTTCACTGATCACGGGAAAAATAAACAAAAAATTCTATTGTACTTACTTTTGTTGCAATAGAGCCGAGAAGCTCGGTGATGACGTCACAATCTGCATGTTCGCTCATGCAGTACACGCCCCAGAGGTGTTGCGCGCGGTCCTCAAACAGCCAGAGTTGCCACAAATATATTTTCGCACTATTTATTTACAATGTCTAAGCGCATTTTATCTAATTTTTTTTTCACTAATTGTGTTTCAAATACTGTTTGAACATATTTTGTATCAATAATTGTTGCATATTTGAGTATACCCAGGCGCACACAAATGTTTTCAATTACGGCAATACAATATGTCATTACAGTCTATTATATTGTATGTTCTGCTTATATTTGTATATATTTACACACACGCACACGCTATCTGCTTATATGTTTACATATTTACACACTCGCACACGCAATACACACTTTGAAGCACACTTAGAAGATTTCTAGACTGTGGTAGTCATAGAAGCAGTCGACAGCACATAATGGGATACCACACGTTTCACACCATGCTTGCACAAGCTTCCGTTTCTTGTCTCTACGTGTCGTTGTTTTACACACCAAGCAATCACGTTGGGCTATTGCACGCTTCACACCAGGTGGCAAATACTTAAGTTTGTGTGCTAGGAAGCCTTCAGTGTGAGCGAGGCGTGGAGTACCAGCATGCTGCAACAGTGGGTTTATGATGGGCCGCTGAATACCTGGGACATCTTTTGCAAACTTTCCTAATAACTGTATTGCAGCATCAAATACAAAGTCACGGAAAGTGGGCTTACGTCCAGTTCTCACAAGGTACATGTTGAAACAGTTCAGCATGCTCATGTCCACAAGATGGAAGAACACTTTTTTCGTCCACCTACATGTCTTCCGCACACACTCTGCAGTGCCAATCATCATGTCTGATTTATCAATCAACCGCATGTTGATATTGTAGTCTAAAACACAGTCTGGCTTATATAGTGGTGCGTTTGTTTTATGGCTCACTTTCCCACTGTTCACCATTGTTCCATCATGAATTGTTGTCAACAAGTTCACCTCTCTTTTGTCTTTCCACAGAACTGACAGAATGTTATCACTTTTCCTTCTCTGACACTCACCAACTGCAATGTCGTTGTCAAACACAGGCATTTCCCTTCGTTGTGGCTTTACTGTACCAACCAATCCGGTTCTATTTTCTAGCAAGAACCGAGCTAGCAAGGGACTTGTATAGTAATAATCTGTGTATAAAATGTGTCCCTTGTTCATCCACGGAGCCATGATGGTCTTCACTACACTCCCCGAGAATCCATGTTCGTCGTTACCGGGAATGTCTTCATCACTAGCCGAGTACAGAATCATGTGTAACACGTATCCTGTCTCACAATCACAAAGAACAAAAAATTTCAGGCCAAATCGGTTTCGTTTTGAGGGAATGTACTGTTTGAATGGAACACGTCCCTTGAAAAGTATGAGAGATTCATCAACCACCAGCTTCTGTGCTGGTACGTAAAAATCTCTGAATTTTCCAATAACATCGTTCATGTAGTGCCTCACTCGCCACAGTCTATCATCAGGTGTTCGGTCCTGAACACTTCCAAAATGTAGACACCTGAGGAGTATCTGAAACCTGTCTCGTGACATATATTTCCCGAATAAAGGTGTTGGTATTGTCTTGTCCTTGCTCCAATAGTCATTTATTGCATGTTTGTGACAGTGCTTCATCAACAAACAGAGTGCCAAAAACACATACATTTCCGCCACTGTGGTATTTTTCCAACGCTGCAGTCGTGAAAATTCTGTGATTTCCCTCTCAATCAGGTAAGCAGCATGCAGATTCGTTTGGTGTACAATGTATTCCATGAGTGGTTCATCATAGAATGCTGTAAAATATTCCATCTCAGCCATGTCCTCACCTTGATTAGGGAAAAGGTTTGTAATCCCTACATCTTTATCGTCAAAGTGAGGAATATTAGGAATAAAATTGTCACCATCACTCCACTCAAGTACACCAGGCGTCCAGCGAGATGCAGAGGAAAGACGGCGAGGAAGCGATGCATACCGGCGACCAGGAGCTGAATACCGTCTGCGAGAAGCACGGCGGCTACGTGCACGTGAGGTGGGTGCACGTGAGGTGGGTGCACGTGAGGTGGATGCACTTGAGGTGGATGCACTTGAGGTGGATGCACGTGAGGTGGATGCACGTGAGGTGGATGCACGTGAGCACGAGGGTCTTGGTCCCTCATGTGGTGCCATGCGGTGGCGCTTGGCCGGGCGAAATGCTGCTGACGCGACAATTTCTCGCCCAGTTACACCACTGGTACCAGCCACAGGCTCAATAAAACTTTGATCTGAGTCACTAAACCCAGAAAAGGAGTCACCTCCCTCTGACTCGTCACCCTCAAACAGAAAATATCCACAGGAACTGTGAGGTCGTGGTAGAATTGGGGTAGAAAATGGGCGAGGAGGCATGGGAGAGCGTATAGGCCTCGCCATGGCATGGCGGTCATTCTCACTTTCACTGCTGCTGCTACTATCACCCGACAACTGTGTATAATCCTCATCGTTGTCTGAATCGTCAAACACACTTTCTTCACCTTCAGAGAATAATTCGTGGGCTATTTGCTCTGGGGTGAGGGACTGAGTGGTGCGTGCCCGTGAGGCGTTTGACCGTGCGCTCGCCATGGTGACTCTCGCTAAACTGAGGCCTCCCATGCCTTCGGATCGTGAGCGGGATTTTTTTTCAAAATGGCCGCTGTTTACTAGAGCCCCTGGGCAGCGTATGGGACCCCCAGCTACACCGCGGGCCATTCAAATCGTGCGCGGTACCCATACACATCATATGAAGTGAAGCGCAGTTGACTGGTAAAACGATTTACACTTCATATGAAGTGATGCGCACTTTAAGGGTTAAACCCCCCAAAGATCACCACCTCCCAAGGGCAACTAGAGTTAGTGAGGGGCTACTCATGTTCTTTCATCAAATTCCTGTTAATATGGGAGAACTCTGTGTCTATGCTTAATGCTCAACTTGCCTAAACACGCAAGAGAAGCTATTCAACCTTAGAGCACTTTCTCACCAGGCGATTCAAACCCTTGCCAGCACAGAAGCCTTACAGCAACTGGCATAACTGGTACGCCTTTAACCCACTGCACCACAACTCAGACCCTTAAAAGAGATGGTAATTTCAGGGTATTTAAACCCCTTAAAGATCACCACCTCCCAAGAGCAACTAGGGTTAGTGAGGAGCTACTCACGTTCTTTCATCAAATTTCTGCTAATATGGGGAGAACTCTGTATCTATGCTTAATGCACAACTTGCCTAAACATGCAAGAGAAGTTATACAACCTTAGAACACTTTCCCACCTGGAGATTCGAACCCTAGCTAGCACAGAAGCCTTACAGCAACTGGCATAACTGGTATGCCTTTTACCCACTGCACCGCAACTCAGACCCTTAAAAGAGATGGGTTTTTTGGGGTATTTAAACCCCCCAAAGATAACCACCTGTCAAAGGCAACTAGAGTTAGTGAAGGGCTACTCATGTTCTTTCTTCAAATTCCTGTTAATATGGGAGAACTCTGTGTCTATGCTTAATGCTCAACTTGCCTAAACACGCAAGAGAAGCTATTCAACCTTAGAACACTTTCCCACTAGGAGATTCGAACCCTTGCCAGCACAGAAGCCTTACAGCAACTGGCATAATTGGTACGCCTTTAACCCACTGCACCACAACTCAGACCCTCAAAAGAGATGGTAATTTCAGGGTATTTAAACCCCTTAAAGATCACCACCTCCCAAGAACAACTATGGTTAGTGAGGGGCTACTCACGTTCTTTCATCAAATTTCTGTTAATATGGGAGAACTCTGTGTCTATGCTTAATGCACAACGTGCCTAAACTCACAAGAGAAGTATACAACCTTAGAACACTTTCCCACCAGGAGATTCGAACCCTAGCCAGCACAGAAGCCTTAGAGCAACTGGCATAACTGGTACGCCTTTAACCCACTGCACCACAACTAAGACCCTAAAACAGATGATAATTTCGTGGAATTTAAACCCCCCCAAAGATCGCCACCTCCTAAGGGCAACTAGAGTTAGTGAGGGGCTACTCATGTTCTTTCATCAAATTACTGTTAATATGGGAGAAATCTGTATCTATGCTTAATGCACAACTTGTCCAAACACGCAAGAGAAGTTATACAACCTTAGAACACTTTCCCACCTGGAGATTCGAACCCTAGCCCGCACAGAAGCCTTACAGCAACTTTCATAACTGGTATGCCTTTTACCCACTGCACCGCAACTCAGACCCTTAAAAAAGATGGTATTTTTGGGGTATTTAAACCCCCAAAAGATCACCACCTCCTAATGGCAACTAGAGTTAGTGAGGGGCTACTTACGTTCTTTCATATAATTCCTGTTAATATAAGAGAACTATGTGTCTATGCTTAATGCACAACGTGCCTAAACACACAAGAGAAGTATACAACCTTAGAACACTTTCCCACCAGGCAATTCAAACCCTCGCCAGCACAGAAGCCTTACAGCTACTGGCATAACTGTTACACCTTTAACCCACTGCACCACAATTAAGACCCTTGAAGAGATGCTAATTTTGGGGTATTTAAACTCACCAATAATCACCCATCCCCAAGGGCAATTAGAGTTAGTGAGGGGCTACTCACGTTCTTTCATCAAATTCCTGTTAATATGTGAGAACTCTGTGTCTTTGCTTAATGCACAACTTGCCTAATCACGCAAGAGAAGTTATACAACCTTAGAACACTTTCATACCAGGAGATTCGAACCCTAGCCAGCACAGAAGCCTAACAGCAACTGGCATAACTGGCCCGTCTTGAACCCACTGCACCACAACTCAGACCCTTCAAAGAGATGAAAATTTTGGGGTATTTAAACCCCCAAAGATCACCACCTCCCAAGGGCAACTAGAGTTAGTGAGGGGCTACTCACGTTCTTTCATCAAATTCCTGTAAATATGAGAAAACTCTGTGTCTATGCTTAATTCGCAACTTGCCTAAACACGCAAGAGAAGTTATACAACCTTAAAACACTTTCCCACTAGGAGATTCGAACCCTAGCCCGCAAAGAAGCTTTACAGCAACTGGCATAACTGGTACGCCTATTAACAACTGCACCACAACTCATACCCTCAAAAGAGATGGTAATTTTAGGGTTGTTAAACCCCCAAAGATCATCACCTCATAAGGGCAACTAGAGTTAGTGAGGGGCTACTCACGTTCTTTCATAAAATTCCTGTTAATATGGGAGAACTCTGTGCCTATGATTATTGAACAACTTGTCTAAACACGCAAGAGAAGTTATACAACCTTAGAACACTTTCCCACCAGGAGATTCGAACCCTAGCCAGCACAGAAGCCTTACAGCAACTGGCAAAACTGGTATGCCTTTAACCCACTGCACCACAAATCAGACCCTTAAAAGAGATGGTAATTTCGGGGTATTTAAACCCACCAAAGTTCACCACCTCCCAAGGGCAAGTAGAGTTAGTGAGGAGCTACTCACGCTCTTTCATCAAATTCCTGTTAATATGGGAGAACTCTGTGTCTATGCTTAATGCCCAATTTGCCTAAACACGCAAGAGAAGCTATTCAACCTTAAAACTCTTTCCCACAAGGAGATTCGAACCCTAGCCAGCAAAGAAGCCTTACAGTAACTGGGTTAACTGGTATGCCTTTAACCCACTGCAACACAACTCAGACCCTTAAAAGAGATGGTAATTTTGGAGAATTTAAACCTCTCAAAGATCACCACCTCCCAAGGGCAACTAGAGTTAGTGAGGGGCTACTCACTTTCTTTTATATAATTCCTGTTAATATGGGAGTACTCTGTGTCTATGCTTAATGCACAACTTGCCTAAACACGCAAGAGAAGTTATACAACTTTAGAACACTTTCCCACCAGCAGAATCGAACCCTAGCCAACACAGAAGCCTTACAGCAACTAGCATAACTGGCACGCCTTGAACTTACTTACCACAACTCAGACCCTTATGAGATGGTAATTTCGGGGTATTTAAACCCCCCCAAAGATCACCACCTCCCAAGGACAACTAGAGATAGTGAGAGGCTACTCACGTTCTTTCATGAAATTCCTGTTAATATGAGAGAACTGTGTCTATGTTTAATGCATAACTTGCCTAAACACGCAAGAGAAGCTATACAACCTTAGAACACTTTCCCACCAGGAGATTCGAACCCTAGCCAACACAGAAGCCTTACAGCAACTGGCATAACTGGTATGCCTTTAACCCACTGCACCACAACTCAGACCCTAAAAGCGATGGTAATTTCATGGTATTTAAACCCCCCCAAAGATCACCACCTCCCAAGGGCAACTAGAGTTAGTGATGGGCAACTCATGTTCTTTCATCAAATTACTGTTATTATGGGAGAACTCTGTGTCTATGCTTAATGCACAACTTACCTAAACACGCAAGAGAAGGTATACAACCTAAGAACAATTTCCTAAGAGGAGAATTGAACTCAAGCCAGCACAGAAGCTTTTCAACAACTCGCATAACTGGTATACCTTTAAACAACTGCACCACAACTCAGACCCTTAAAAGAGATGGTAATTTTGGGGTATTTAAACCCCCCAAAGATCACCATCTCCCAAGGGCAACGAGAGTTAGTGAGGGGCTACTCACGTTCTTTCATAAAATTCCTGTTAATATGGGAGAACTCTGTGCCTATGATTAATGAACAACTTGTCTAAACACGCAAGAGAAGCTATTCAACCTTAAAACACTTTCCCAATAGGAGATTCGAACCCTAGCCAGCACAGAAGCCTTACAGCAACTGGCATAACTGGTACGCCTTTAACCCACTGCACCATAAATCAGACCCTTAAAAGAGATGGTAATTTCGGGTTATTTAAACCCCTCAAAGATTACAACCTCCCAAGGGCAACTAGACTTAGTGAAGGGCTAATAATGTTCTTTCATCAAATTCCTGTTAATATGGGAGAACTCTGTGTCTATGCTTAATGCCCAATTTGCCTAAACACGCAAGAGAAGCTATACAACCTTAGAACACTTTCCCACCAGGAGATTCGAACCCTAGCCAGCACAGAAGCCTTACAGCAACTGGCATAACTGGTACACCTTTAACCCACTGCACCACAAATCAGACCCTTAAAAGAGATGGTAATTTTGGGGTATTTAAACCCCTCAAAGATCACCACCTCCCAAGGGCAACTAGAGTTAGTGAGGGGCTACTCACTTTCTTTTATATAATTCCTGTTAATATGGGAGAACTCTGTGTCTATGCTTAATGCACAACTTGCCTAAACACGCAAGAGAAGTTATACAACTTTAGAACACTTTCCCACCAGCAGAATCGAACCCTATCCAGCACAGAAGCCTTACAGCAACTAGCTTAACTGGTACGCCTTTAACCCACTGCACCACAACTCAGACCCTTAAAAGAGATGGTAAATTCGGGGTATTTAAACGCCCCAAAGATCACCACCTCCCAATGGCAACTAGAGTTAGTTCCGGGCTACTCACTTTCTTTTATATAATTCCTGTTAATATGGGAGAACTCTGTGTCTTTTCTTAATGCGCAACTTGCCTAAACACGCAAGACAAGTTATACAACTTTAGAACACTTTCCCACCAGAAGATTCGAACCCAAGCCAACACAGAAGCCTTACAGCAACTGGCATAACTGGTAGGCGTTTAAGCCACTGCACACCACAACTCACACCCTTAAAAGAAATGGTAATTTCAGGGTATTTAAACCCCCCAAAGATCACCACCTCCCAAGGACAACTAGAGTTAGCGAGAGGCTACTAACGTTCTTTCATGAAATTCCTGGTAATATATGAGAACTGTGTCTATGCTTATTGCACAACTTGCCTAAACACGCAAGAGAAGTTATACATCCTTAGAACACTTTCCCACCAGGAGATTCGAACCCTAGCCAGCACTGAAGCCTTACAGCTACTGGCATAACAGGTACGCCTTTAACCCACTGCACCACAATTCAGACGCTTAAAAGATATGCTAATTTTGGGGTACTTAAACTCCCCAAAGATCACCACCTCCCAAGGGCAACTAGAGTTAGTGAGTGGCTACTCACGTTCTTTCATCAAATTCCTGTTAATATGGGAGAACTCTGTGTCTATGCTTAATGCACAACTTGCCTAAACATGCAAGAGAAGTTATACAACCTTAGAACACTTTCATACCAGGAGAATCGAACCCTTGCCTGCACAGAAGCTTTACAGCAACTAGCATAACTGTTACACCTTTAAACAACTGCACCACAACTCAGACCCTTAAAAGAGATGGTATTTTCGGTGTATTTAAACCCTCCAAAGATCACCACCTTCCAAGGGCAACAAGAGTTAGTGAAGTGCTACTCACGTTCTTTCATCAAATTCCTGTTAATATTGGAGAACTCAGTGTCTATGCTTAATACACAACTTGCCTAAACACTCAAGAGAAGCTATACAACTTTAGAACACTTTCCCACCAGGAGATTCGAACCCTAGCCAGCACAGAAGCCTTACAGCAACTGGCATATCTGGTACGCCTTTAACCCACTGCACCACAACTCAGACCCTAAAAGAGATGGTAATTTCATGGTATTTAAACCCCCCAAAGATCACCACCTCCCAAGGGCAACTAGAGTTAGTGAGGGGCTACTCATGTTCTTTCATCAAATTACTGTTAATATGGGAGAACTCTGTGTCTATGCTTAATGCTCAACTTGCCTAAACATGCAAGAGAAATTATACAACCTTAGAACACTTTCCCACCAGGAGATTCGAACCCTCGCCAGCACAGAAGCCTTACAGCTACTGGCATAACTGTTACACCTTTAACCCACTGCACCACAATTCAGACCCTTGAAGAGACGCTAATTTTGGGGTATTTAAACTCACCAATAATCACCAATCCCCAAGGGCAATTAGAGTTAGTGAGGGGCTACTCACGTTCTTTCATCAAATTCCTGTTAATATGGGAGAACTCTGTGTCTATGCTTAATGCACAACTTGCCTAATCACGCAAGAGAAGTTATACAACCTTAGAACACTTTCCCACCAAAAGATTCGAACCCTAGCCAGCACAGAAGCCTTACAGCAACTGGCATAACTGGCACGCCTTGAACCTACTGCACCACAACTCCGACCCTTAAAAGAGATAGTAATTTCGGGGTATTTAAACCCCCAAAGATCACCACCTCCCAAGGGCAACTAGAGTTAGAGACGGGCTACTCACGTTCTTTCATCAAATTCTTGTTAATATGGGAGAACTCTGTGTCTATGCTTAATGCGCAACTTGCCTAAACACGCAAGAGAAGTTAAACAACCTTATTACACTTTCCCACCAAGACATTCGAACCCTAGCCAGCACAGAAGCCTTACAGCAACTGGCAAAACTACCACGCCTTGAACCCACTGCACCACAACTCAGACCCTAAAAGAGATGGTAATTTTGGGGTATTTAAACCCCCAAAGATCACCACCTACCAAGGGCAACTAGAGTTAGTGAGGGGCTACTCACGTTCTTTCATTAAATTCCTGTCAATATGGGAGAACTCTGTGTCTATGCTTAATGCAAAACTTGCCTAAAGACGCAAAAGAAGCTATTCAATCTTAAAACACTTTTCCAATAGGAGATTCGAACCGTAGCCAGCACAGAAGCCTTACAGCAACTGGCATAACTGGTATGCCTTTAACCCACTGCACCACAACTCAGACCCTTAAAAGAGATGGTAATTTCGGGATATTTAAACCTCCCCCAAAGATCACCACCTTCCAAGGGCAACTAGAGTTAGTGAGGGGCTACTCATGTTCTTTCATCAAATTACTGTTAATATGGGAGAACTCTGTGTCTATGCTTAATACTCAACTTGCCTAAACACCCAGGAGAAGTTATACAACCTTAGAACACTTTCATACCAGGAGAATCGAACACTTGCCAGCACAGAAGCTTTACAGCAACTGGCTTAACTGGTACACTTTTAAACAACAGCACCACAATTCAGACCCATAAAAGAGATGCTAATTTTGGGGTACTTAAACTCCCCAAAGATCACCACCTCCCAAGGGCAACTAGAGTTAGTGAGGGGCTACTCACGTTCTTTCATCAAATTCCTGTTAATATGGGAGAACTCTGTGTCTATGCTTAATGCTCATCTTGCCTAAACAAGCAAGAGAAGTTAAACAAACTTAGAACACTTTCCAACCAGGAGATTCGAACCCTAGCCAGCACAGAAGCCTTACAGCTACTGGCATAACTGGTATGCCTTTAACCCACTGCACCACAATTCAGACCCATAAAAGAGATGCTAATTTTGGGGTACTTAAACTCCCCAAAGATCACCACCTCCCAAGGGCAACTAGAGTTAGTGAGGGGCTACTCACGTTCTTTCATCAAATTCCTGTTAATATGGGAGAACTCTGTGTCAATGCTTAATGCACAACGTGCCTAATCATGCAAGAGAAGTTATACAACCTTAGAACACTTTCCCACCAGGAGATTCGAACCCTAGCCAGCACAGAAGCCTTACACCAACTGTCATAACTAGCACGCCTTGAACCCACTGCACCACAACTCAGACCCTGAAAAGAGATCGTAATTTCGGGTTATTTAAACCCCCAAAGATCACCACCTCCAAAGGGCAAATAGAGTTAGTGAGGGGCTACTCACGTTCTTTCATCAAATTCCTGTTAATATGAGAGAACTCTGTGTCTATGCTTAATGCACAACTTGCCTAAACACGCAAGAGAAGTTATACAACCTTAGAACAGTTTCCCACCAGGAGATTCGAACCCTAGCCAACACAGAAGCCGTACAGCAACTGGCATAACTGGTATGCCTTTAACCCACTTCACCACAACTCAGACCCTTATAAGAGATGGTAATTTCGGGATATTTAAACCTCCCCCAAAGATCACCACCTTCCAAGGGCAACTAGAGTTAGTGAGGGGCTACTCATGTTCTTTCATCAAATTACTGTTAATATCGGAGAACTCTGTGTCTATGCTTAATGCTCAACTTGCCTAAACACCCAAGAGAAGTTATACAACCTTAGAACACTTTCATACCAGGAGAATCGAACACTCTCCAGCACAGAAGCTTTACAGCAACTGGCTTAACTGGTACACCTTTAAACAACTGCACCACAACTCAGACCCTTAAAAGTGATGGTAATTTCGGGGTATTTAAACCCCCCAAAGATCACCACCTCCCAAGGGCAACTAGAGGTAGTGAAGGGCTAATCATGTTCTTTCATCAAATTCCTGTTAATATGGGAGAACTCGGTGTCTATGCTTAATGCACAACTTGCCTAAACATGCAAGAGATGCTATACAACCTTAGAACACTTTCCCACCAGGAGATTCGAACCCTAGCGAGCACAGAAGCCTCACAGCAACTGGCATAACTGGTATGCCTTTAAATTAAGGGGGCATACGACAAGGAAAAATTAGGGAAAAATCGTAATATTGTGAAATATTTATGAAAATACTACGTAGTTCTGGCAACACTCTTGTGCAATCAGAATTATTTTACGATATAAATTGACGTATTTATGGTACATTTCCATGTGTAATTGGTCAGAATCCGGTGCCCCGCAGCTGTGGCGCGCCAAAGGTATTGCGTCGTACGATCTAAACATCAAATTTTTCGTAATAACATCGCAAATATCTCTGTATGCATAAGGAGTAAATATACACTCTTTGGCAACCTTCTCATCCCTGGTGGGGCCATAGGGAGGTCCCAGCCCTCAGTCACCTCGTGTGTCCGATTGAGTGTGGACTGTCTTTCGACGCACGCTCCATTATCGTTCCTAGAATAGCACATTGTTGAGTCTACTGCACAAACTCTTATAAAGAGGAAGTGCCAGAAGATAAGAGCAGCAAATCTGGCACTCAGTCGCCGTCTTTATCAGTAAAAGAAAGCCGCTTTAGCGCGAAGATGAGTAATATCTAGTGACAGATGGTAGCGCACTGACACCTCCTCAACCTTCCTCACACACCTCCTCAACCTTCCTCACACACCTTCCTCAACCCTCCTAGACCCTCCTCACACACATTCCTAGACCTCCCTCCCTCCAACAAGCCGAGACAGGCTCCTGAGGAAGGTGATCCAGCAATCATGCAAGTGCCTATTAGTGCCCATTGCAGTGCCACCTTGAGGACCCACAATTCGGACCAATTTCAATAGGTTAGTATGTTTTAGTGTTATAATTTGATATTTGGTAATAATTGTAATATGTATGTGTAGGATATATATATATATATATATATATATATATATATATATATATATATATATATATATATATATATATATATATATATATATATATATATATATATATATATATATATATATTTCATTGAATATGACCGCATATTCTGTATTTATTATTTTCTGGTTTAGGGCTTCTATCCCTCTAACTATTTTCTTAGCATCAGGGCTTAATTGAAATAGGAGTTCTCCAAAACTCATTTTCGTACTTTTAAGGTGAAGAAAAGAAGTGATTTACTATAGAGTGTATTACACTTATTTGTATAATTTGCACGACGTTTCGAACCTCCATGGTTCATTCTCAAGTGAACAGATCTTACAATACTAGTTGATTTTATACCCGCATTAGGTCAGGTGATAATACAATGAAGGTGAAAACATGGGGGGATACATAAGGGATAAACATAGGGGCTGCAGAAGGCTTATTGGCCCATACGAGGCATCTCCTATCTAAACACAAAGATTAATCCAGTGTAATTGGCGTGTTATGTTGGACATTGTCTTCTGTGTTGGCATCGATATGTTCTTGTCTTGTCCTTACTCTCATGGTGGGTAGAGTAAATAGTTCCGTGATTTGGGTGTTCATGGTAGGTCGCTCTATTCTTATGTGAATTGCCTCAAGAATTTGTAATCTTCTTGAATCTTGGGTTTTGTCTATTATGCAAGTATTCTTGTTCAACATTTCTCTTGTTAGAGTAATGTCATGGGCTTGTCTCATGTGATTCCTAGGGGCACCAGATTGAAGATGGCATGTCAAACGCCTCGTCAGCTTGGTCGACGTCATACCTATGTACTTACATTGAAGGTTACATCCTTCGTGGGGGCAAGTGTACATGTATACAACGCTTGACTGCTGTAGAGGGTTCTCCGTCGGCTTCGGGCTGTTTTTGATAAGGAGTTCGGAAGTCTTCTTGGATTTGTAGAATATTATCAGGTTTATGTTTTGGTTAGGAGTAGTGCTTTTTACTCCTTTACGGATTATTTCTTTCATTATTCTTTCCTCTTTAATATGTTCACTGTGCATGGTTGATTTGTAATATAATTTTATTGGGGGTGTTGTGGTTTCTGTTCTAGGTTCTGAATTATACCAACGGTCCAAGTGTCTTCTTATAGCAGCGTTTATTTCCGCGTTGCTATATCCGTTGTTCACCAATACCTGAGTTACTCTTTCAAACTCTCTACTCACGTTGCTCCATTCAGAGCAGTGGGTAAGCGCTCGACGAATATAAGCATTGAGAACACTGGCTTTGTATCTTTGGGGGCACTCACTTCTACCGTTCAGGCATAATCCTATGTTGGTGGGCTTGGTATATACGTTGGTGCTTAAAGAGGTTCCTGTTTTTGTTATTAGTACATCCAAGAATGGTAGACTGTTATTTTCACTATTTTCATGTGTAAATCGGAGTACTGACTCTCTCTCTAGGTGTCTTTTTAGGTCAATTAGTTCATCTGAGTCTTTTACTATTACGAATATGTCATCTACATAACGGCAGTATACAGTTGGTTTTTGTCTGCTACTGAAGACCCTATCTTCGATGGTTCCCATATAAAAATTAGCAAATAAAACTCCTAAGGGGGAGCCCATTGCTACTCCGTCTATTTGTAAATACATGTCTCCTTGTGGACTGATGAAAGGGGCTTCCTTTGTACATGCTTCGAGAAGACTTTTCAAGTGTGGCTCAGGTATGTCTAATTCGGGGGTGCTCTCTTCTCTGTATACTCTGTCCAGTATCATTCCTATGGTTGTGTCGACTGGGACGTTGGTAAAAAGGGATTCAACGTCCAGGGAAGCGATGATTCCATCGGGCTGGGTAGATTTGATCAATTCTAGGAAATCTGCTGATGATTGTAGACTAAACTTACTTGGAGTGTATGGAGTTAGGAGTTCATTGAGTTTCTTTGCCAGGTGATAAGTTGGGGTTGGTATTTGGCTGATTATAGGGCGTAGTGGGTTACCTGGTTTATGCGTCTTAACATTGCCGTAGGCATATCCTAAGCCATAGTCGCCTTGAAGTTTATTGAAATGCACACTACCTTTCTTTGCGTTGATTGCTGTAATTGTTTTGTTTACTTTCCGCTTAAGGTCTTCTTCTTCTTCTATATATATATATATATATATATATATATATATATATATATATATATATATATATATATATATATATATATATATATATATATATATATATATATATATATATATATATAATGTATATAATATAATATAATATATATATATAATATAATGCGTTTTTTTTTTTTTTTGGTATCAACCCATGTATATCTTGTAACCATCAAATGCATAATAAAGCACAAAAAATAAAAAAGGAAGGGGGTGGTAGGAGAAAAGCACACAGAAACTGTATTGGAGGGGATCTAAACATTCCCTCTAATGCGTTATGCGTGGTTTCCTCCGAGGCTATGGGTCCCCCTTCTTCCAGCTAGAGGTGGTACTCCCTTCCATTGTTTATATATATATATATATATATATATATATATATATATATATATATATATATATATGTCGTACCTAGTAGCCAGAACTCACTTCTCAGCCTACTATTCAAGGCCCGATTTGCCTAATAAGCCAAGTTTTCCTGAATTAATATATTTACTATAATTTTTTTCTTATGAAATGATAAAGCAACCCTTTTCTCTATGTATGAGGTCAATTTTTTTTATTGGAGTTAAAATTAACGTAGATATATGACCGAACTTAACCAACCCTACCTAACCTAACCTAACCTATATTTATTGGTAAGGTTAGGTTAGGTAGCCAAAAAAAGCTAGGTTAGGTTAGGTTAGGTAGGTTAGGTAGACGAAAAAACATTAATTCATGAAAACTTGGCTTATTAGGCAAATCGGGCCTTGAATAGTAGGCTGAGAAGTGCGTTCTGGCTATTAGGTACGACATATATATATATATATATATATATATATATATATATATATATATATATATATATATATATATATATATATATATATATATATATATATATATATATATATTAATTTTTTTTTTTTTTTTTTTCAATTTTTTTTTTCGTTTGTTATCAGGGGATTTGCATGGAACTTGCACACTCTTGCTCAACGGATGCCTATCTGCAAGGGTGCCAATTATGAACGAAATCGGTCGATGTCAAGCTCAGCTACAGGTGGCCAAACTTTGATCTTATTTTACTCAGGTAAGTAATTTACAACTTCATTGTGTGTCACAGCTTTCTTTTTTTAAAGTCTTCTTCACCCCTAAGTGCCCTGCCATATCTACGGAGTGGGCTAGTTCTAGTACTGCCGCCCTGAACTCCTTCGGCACTTACACTTGGTGCTTCTCCAACCATACCTTATCTGCGCCGGCTTTGTCTGGTCGCCACTTCCTCATTAGTAGGTTATTGTCCAAGTAGTAATACACGGGGGACTCCGGGCATGAGTTTCCCTCTTTTGCCTCCCTGATTAGATCTATAAACTCCTCTTTCTGAGCCCTAATCAGGTCCGCTCGGTTCACGCTGAACCTTTCAGGTAGGGTCATCTTCACTTCCTGCCTCCTTGATTCCTCATTCTTCTGAGCTTGATCTTCACCAAACAGCCCGGACATGTCCATGTTGACCTCCTCCATTAGTGGAGTCGACACTGCCACATCATCTTCAGTGGCGACCTCGGCGGCTACTTCCGACTCTGTCACTACACAGGCCGGGTATACAATGACTTGATTGTCCTCTGTTTCATCTTCAAGGATGCTGGCTAGATCTACCTTGTCCGGTGTTCCACTCGTACCACGGTCCTTCTGGTACTCCTCCGGCACAGCTTTTACTATCAGCTCTGGCAACACCTTGAACCCACACGTCATTCCCAAGTATCACTTGAACTCCTGGAACAGGTATGTTGGGGCACACTCCCAACATTACCTCCGCCGACAAATAATCTGACTTTAACTGGACAGCACACACAGGTATGTCACTCTTAGACAACAACCCATGAACCTTTATCCTCCTACTGTCAGCTAACAGTCGATCATTTCCGATTAGGCCTCTCAGAATCAAACTCTGATTGGCTCCAGTACCCCTGAGGATACTAACCTCCACCTCGGGGTGACCCTCTATACCAACCCAACCTTTACTAATGAACGGCCTATACTTCTCGTTCATCAAATCTACCTTCCGTGGTTTGTCATGTTGTACATCAACGTACTTCTTCCGGGGATCACACGTGGTCAGGGTCACAACTCTCATGCCCTGCCGACAATCTCGCATCATGTGACCCGATCTGTTGCACTTGTAGCATCTCATTTAAGAGAAATCTCTCCTATTCGCCCCCGAGTGGCTCTGACTCTGCCAACTCGTATTGGAGTTCCTCGGGCCAGACGTACTACTCGTACTCTGTGGAGCTTCATTGGACTCTTGTCTCCTCTGCACTTTTTTATTTTCCTGCTTACCTCCAGCAGGCGGACTCGGCAACTTTCCTTCCTGTGGCTTAAAATTAGCTGATCTGCTTGTCTGCCCCCCAAAACTTCTTCCTCCCCAGACTCCACCGGGTCTGCTATTGCTGCGTCTCGCCTCGCTACTCACTCTGTTCTCCCTCAAGCTCTTGTATGCTTCAGTAATCATGTCTGCCCTATCTGCGGCATCTTTCACCTTCTTTACCCCCGCTTCTTGGATCTTGAACTTTGTTTCGGGATGCATCATTTCTAAGAACTTTTCCATGACCGTCAATTGCTTCAGGTCAGCGTAAGATCTAACTCTGGCAGCCTCAATCCACTTCTGGAATCGTCTTTCCAGATACCTTGCTGTCTCAGCAAAGGTACATGCTCCAACCTTCACCATCTCTCTGAAACGTTTCCTATAAGCTTCTGGGGTTAGCTGAAACAAGCGCAGTATGCTGCTCTTTACTGTGGCATAATCCTGGCACTCTTCCAGTGACAATTGGGTGTATGCCTCCCTGGCTGCACCGGTCAATCTTAACTGGACCAGCTGGGCCACTCCTTGATGCTGGCTACTTTTTCAAAGTGCTCAAAACAGCTCTCTGCCTCTTCGGGAACAAACAGGGGAGTGTCCTTCTCCCTAACCCTTCATCTGGTGAGTGTGATACCTGGGTGGTGCTCTCTGACAACTCATGTTCAATCCTTCGCTCAGCCAGAGTCCTATATGCTTCTATCTGCATTTGTTTTGTTTTCTCTTTTTCTTGTTCCAACTCCAGTTCCCTTATTCTGGTCTTCTCTTTTTCTTTCTCCACCTCTAGCCTGGCTTTCTCTTTTTCTACCTCCAGTCTGGTCCTCTCTTTTTCCCTCTCGGCTTCATTTTTCATCTGGAGTTCCAATTTCATCTTTTCCAGCTGGAACTGTCTTTCCTTGTCCTCACGATGCATCTGGAGTTCTAGCTGAAATCTCTCCAAGCTCCTATTCCGGCTACTCCTGCTACTGCGACTACTCTTACTGCTCCTACTCGATCCCTGGGATCTCACTTCATCTTGCCCATCATCCTCCTTTCCACTTTCAGCTCCTTTTTGGGCTCGTTGTTCTGCCGCTTCACTCTTGGCTCTCCACTGCCTCAGGATCTCATCCTTCATCCCGGCTACTTTAAATGCTTTCAACCTAATGCCACATTTTTCTGCTATTTGTTTTAATTGATCCCTCGTGCAACCTTCCAGGTCCTCAGGCTTGCCTGACTCCACAAACGCTTGCATCTTATCCATCTTGTCCTGTAAGTCTTCCCGAGAAAATATACACCTGCGGTCACACAGTTTATATATTTCAACAAGGGGTGTACCAATCCACTCTTGGACAGGGTGTGGGTGTGTCAGTTCACTCTCCCGGACAGGCCCCCAATTTATTGTTTTGTGGGTTGGTGGTGTTGTCGTGTTGTCGTTGTGTTGATCCTTCTTCACGGACAACCCAACCCACAACTCGGTAGAGTGCTTATACTTTACCAGGAGATCACACTGGGCACTTCTGGCTCTTGGAGAGGGGCTCATTGTCACATGTTTAGGTGATGCGGCTCCAATACTTAGCCTCGTTGTCACGTGCACACACCCACACGAGCTGCTGTGACTCCCCACTCTCTCCTTATGTGATATGATCTCCTCAATCCCCTTTGACTTATTAGTTTTCCGTCCTACCCTGTCTGCAGCGGTGGCTCTTGGTTCTTTCTCTCTCTCTCTCCTTCTTTACTACTTCCTGGGAAGCCTCACTAGGACAAGGGCAAACACCAGCAAATTTTAATACATTTACTGGACCAAGCACATACACAATACATACACACATATAATAATAATGAATCCTACACTCTATACAATTTCAGTCAGGTTGCACTCCAACACCATCAGAACTCTATCTGCTTATCAAGTGGTATTCTATCTCCTGATTCACCACCTAATACTACCAACCTCCTCAAGTAGATCAAGTCTTATAATACAATGTTGCACTATCAGCAAGAGAATATACATCTGTAAACATTTAGCGAGAGGTGCACCTGTGTGAGTGAGGCAGCGAGAGGTGCACCTGTGTGAGTGAGGTAGCGAGAGGTGCACCTGTGTGAGTGATGCAGCGAAAGGTGCACCTGTGTGAATGAGGCAGCGAGAGGTGCACCTGTGTGAGTGAGGCAGCGAGAGGTGCACCTGTGTGAGTGATGCAGCGAGAGGTGCACCTGTGTGAGTGAGGCAGTGAGAGGTGCACCTGTGTGAGTGAGGTAGCGAGAGGTGCACCTGTGTGAGTGAGGCAGTGAGAGGTGCACCTGTGTGAGTGAGGCAGTGAGAGGTGCACCTGTGTGAGTGAGGTAGCGAGAGGTGCACCTGTGTGAGTGAGGTAGCGAGAGGTGCACCTGTGTGAGTGAGGCAGCGAGAGGTGCACCTGTGTGAGTGAGGTAGCGAGAGGTGCACCTGTGTGAGTGATGCAGCGAAAGGTGCACCTGTGTGAATGATGCAGCGAGAGGTGCACCTGTGTGAGTGAGGTAGCGAGAGGTGCACCTGTGTGAGTGATGCAGCGAAAGGTGCACCTGTGTGAATGAGGCAGCGAGAGGTGCACCTGTGTGAGTGAGGCAGCGAGAGATGTGTCCAGTGGGTGTTTCCAACTTGTTGAACCTTTATATATATAAATAGTCATTTAAACCAATTAAAAATGAATATAATTTTAATTATAATTTTAGAATGTGTGAAACATTATGTTAGTGTGTTTGTGTCTGGTTGAGAACGATTAATTTTGTATTAGTATAATAATTAAGAATATTACTAATCGTTGGGTATCCCTAGTATGAGGCAGATGGGGGTGGCCAGGCCTGTGGAGCATTAGAAGCTCGTAGGGTGGTCTGCTGGATAGATGTCCGGTTAAGTTCAGTATAAATTTTGTTCTGTACGTAGTTGATAATTCTGTTTGTGAGTACAAGATATCATTGATTCAACCATCTTATTATGTGATATATTACACTGTGATCATTTAGCCTATTGGAAATACTTTGTGTCAGATATAAGAATATATAATTATACGTTACATTTTATGTGTGTGTTTCCTTCAATACCTACTGGTGCCAGTGCATATTTTTATCACAGGAATTATGGGATCATACTCTTGAGGGTAGTAAATGTAATAGGCCGGAGTTACAGGTATTCCTGTGGCAGGTACAAGCCAGGTTACAAAGTGGAGGTGATAACATTATTGGGGCCTGTATCCGGGAATTGTTTCCCACTTTATAATTACTACTCTATTACATTATTTGTGGTACTTGTCATTAATTGTAAATGTTTTACTAGGTAAAGTGTGAACTTTTGTTGCTAAGTTAGATTCTACTCTATGCTGCTCTCTGTGCCACATCTATGCCTGTGTTAACCACCATGTTTCACGATTAAGTGGGCAAGAGAATAGTTCTTAAGAAGTTGTTTAATGTCAACCAATATTTTTTGACTAGTTGTATATGAAAAGGGCTGCAATTGTTCCAAGTTTCAATTTTGCAGCCTAAATAGAAAGAGAGATTTTTTTTAACTAATATTGGACACTTTAAAATGATTTGAGACCTTTCACCTTTTCAGATATAATAATTCTATGTTACTTTTTTGACACATTAGCATTTAATGAAGGATCTGTAGGAAGGGATTTTCCAAAACATCTTTAGTTTTCCTAATACAAATAGTCAAAGATCCCCCTAAAATTATGCAAATGTATCATGTTTATTGCAATTTATAGAATCAATAAAGGAACTTGGGAAAAAACTCTTCCTACATTTTTAGAGACATAAACTTTACATATAAGGTGTAAGTTTCATGTAAATTGAATAAAAATGAAAGAGTACCAACTCATTTATGTTACTTGAAAAATAAATCATTGAATATTACAGTCTAAGGTGCTGCCATCTGTGGCTGAGGTTGACATAAACCAATACCCTCCAAAATTTACACCCTTACAGATAGGCACACGTGCTGTCAGGTATATAAATTTCATGCAAATCGTCCGATAAACAAATAAGAAAATTTAAATTGGATTTTTTTTAACTTAATTTTTGTAATAAAACTAATTATATTTTTTTAAATATATGCTATTGTGATAGCTGAGAGTCATAGACATGATTTCCGTTGACACATGTGTTTGATAATCGTGTTTGATCATTTTGGAAAATTCTTGACACATAATACAATATTTTTCCCCTTTCCTATTTGTGCTATGATGCTGAGACGTGGACCAAATGAATCCCTTTCATATACAACTCGTCAAAAAAAGTTTGATTGAAATCGAACCATTTTCATTTTTGACTCATTTAAGTAGTATCCTTAAGGTAAGTACTCACCTAGTTGTACTCACTTGGTTGTGTTTGCGGGGGTTGAGCTCTGGCTCTTTGGTCCTGCCTCTCAACTGTATACCAACTGGTGTACAGATTCCTGAGCCTATTGGGCTCTATCATATCTACATTTGAAACTGTGTATGGAGTCAGCCTCCACCACATTTTTTTTAAATTGCAATATGGAAGTTGTAGTTAAGGACCTGGTGACTCTAGTGGGAGCCCTGAGGACAGAGTTGGACTTTCTGCCGGAGGAGGTGCGTCAGCTGAAAGAACAACGAGAAGTAACGAAGGAGGAGACCAGTAGTAAAGGGACCTCGTCTTGGAGAGTTGTGAAAGACAGGGGCCTTAAGAAGACTTTGATAAAGCCGCCTTCAAACGCCATATCAACTTCTAATTCATTTGACGTTTTGGAGGACGAGTGCTGTGGAGAGACTGTGGATCGCGCAAAAGGGAAAGCAACGAAGAGAAAGGAAGCGCAGGCCCCTCAGAAAGTAAAGGAAGTACCTAAGCAAACATTAGTTGTGGGAGATTCCCAGATAAGGTATTTGGATAGAACGTTTTGTGCTAGAGATAGGGGGAACAGGTTAAGGGTTTGCTATCCCGGAGCTGGCATTGGTGATATTATAAACAACATGAATGATATTATGGCTGGTAATGGGAACAATCCCATTATTTGCATTAGCGTGGGAGGAAATGATGTTGGTCGAGTTAGGAGTGAGGAACTGATTCAGAGGTATAAAACAGCCATAGAGTTAGTTAGGAGCAAGGGAGGAATCCCGATCATATGTGGCATTCTTCCAAGAAAGGGAGTGGGAAATGAATGGATATCGAGGGCACTTGGTGTCAATTGCCGGCTGGAAAGATATTGCAAATCAAATGCAATATCTTTCATAGACAACTGGGAACACTTCTATGGAAGAAATGAAATGTATGCTCGTGATGGGGTGCATCTATCGAGAGCTGGGGTTGTTGCTGTTGCGAACTCGTTAGAAGAAGTGGTTAGAGGTGTTTGTTTGGGTTTAAACTGTTAGTAGATAAAGGTATGGGAATTGATTTGGAGGAAGGAGGTAATAAAAGTATGTGTTTGTGGGAGAAAGGAATTGGCAAAACGATCAGGGAAAGAGAAGGTCCGCAAAATAACAATTCACTTAGGGTATATTACACTAACAGTAGAAGTCTAAGAAATAAAATTAACGAATTAAATGCTCTTGTCTGCACAGAAAAAATAGATATTATTGCACTTACCGAAACGTGGATGAATGTAGAAAGTAGAGAACTATTAGCTGAATATCAAATATATGGATTTAAACTATTTCACACAGATAGATATATTAGACGAGGAGGTGGAGTAGCCATATATGTTAGGGACAATTTGAAATGTAGTCTCAAAGAGGGAATCAAAACAGAGCCACACACAGAAACTATTTGGATTGAATTAAACGAAAAAGCTAATAATATTATAATAGGAGTAATATATAGGCCACCAAATTTAGACAGAATGGAAGCAAAGCATCTATGGGATGAAATATCTAGAGCATCGAGATCTAACAGTATTTATGTCATGGGTGACTTTAATTTTAGCGGAATAAACTGGTTGAACAAAACAGGGAATAGTGAAGCAGAAGATTTTCTAGAATTAATTGACGATTGCTTTCTTACGCAACACATTAAGGAACCAACACGGGAAAATAATATTTTAGATTTAGTGTTAACTAACAGGGAAACGCAAATTAATGACATCGAAATAGGGAGTGAGCTAGGGAGCAGTGATCACAAAGAAATCAGATTTAGCATAGAATGGAATAGACCAGTAGGAGAAAATTCTGTTAAAGTGCCAGATTTTCGAAAAGCTGATTTTAATAGCCTAAGAAATTTTTTGGGTCAAATTGATTGGAAAGTCTTGGGTATGGGGTGTGGGCCGGTCTTGGAGCGAGACATGAACCCAGCGATAGGTGACTTAAATGGGGATTTCGATGTGGATTCAATATATAACTTATTTAAGAATATTCTAAACAAAGCACAGGAACGTAGTATACCATACAAATTGAATAGATCGAATACTAATGACCCAAAGTGGATAACAAAGAATTTGAAGAACCTTATAGGTAAAAAGAGAGCTTGGTACAAAAGAATTAAAAATGGGGAGGTCACTTTAGAACAGGAATTCGTACAACTGGTTAGAAATGTTAAAAAAGAGATAAGGAAAGCAAAAAGAAACTATGAAGTTCGCATAGCAGGGCAAGCAAAGACAAATCCTAAAGGGTTTTTTCAGTTATATCGTACTAAGACTAGGGAAAGGATAGGTCCATTAAAAACTGAGACAGGTCAAATAACAGAGAGTGATGAAGAGATGAGTAGTATTTTTAATAAATATTTTGTATCTGTATTTACTAAAGAGGAACTTAACAATATGCCTTCAGCCGAACAAGTCTATGTGGGTGGGGACGAGGACAGGTTGACGAGTTTAGCAGTTACCAGGGAGGATGTTCTTAAACAAATAGTAAAACTCAAACCAAACAAATCCCCAGGGCCGGATGAAGTGTTTGCCAGGGTGCTTAAAGAATGCAAAGAGGAGCTTTGTGACCCACTGTCAACCATATTTAATAAATCAATAGAGTCAGGCAGAGTGCCAGAGTTTTGGAAAGTTGCTAATGTGATACCAGTTTTTAAGAAAGGAGATAGATCACTTGCGTCTAACTATCGACCAATTAGCCTAACGTCTATTGTGGGAAAGTTACTCGAATCTATAATAGCAAATAAAATTCGTCTTCATCTTGAAAAACATAAATTAATAATTGAGTCGCAACATGGTTTTATAAATGGCCGTTCATGTTTAACAAATTTGTTATCTTTTTATTCTAGCATTGTTGAGGCAGTTGATAGTGGTAAGGATTGCGATGTTGTATACCTTGACTTTAGCAAAGCTTTTGATACAGTGCCACATGAAAGACTGATTAAAAAGATAGAGTCTCATGGTATTGGGGGTGCTATATTAAGCTGGATTAGGGCATGGCTATACCAAAGGAAACAGAGAGTTAGTATAAATGGAATCAAGTCAGAGTGGGAAAATGTTGTAAGTGGAGTGCCTCAAGGCTCTGTCCTGGGACCTCTGTTGTTTATAATATATATAAATGATTTAGATTCAGGTTTGAGTAGCAACATTTGCAAATTTGCCGATGATACGAAAATCGGTAGGGAAATTAATTCGGAGGAGGACTCACTATCACTTCAAGTTGATCTAGATAGGGTTTTGAAATGGTCAAAGGATTGGCAGATGCAGTTTAATGCTGATAAATGTAAAGTTCTGAGGTTAGGTAATGATGATAGAGTTACAAGATACGAGCTAGATGGTGTTGTGATTGCGAAGTCGGATTGCGAAAGGGATCTGGGAGTTATGATTAGTAAGAATTTAAAACAAAAGGATCAATGCATAAATGTTCGTAATAAGGCAAATAGGACACTTGGATTTATTAATCGCAGCGTTAGTAACAAGACACCTGGTGTGGTTCTCAAGCTATATCTTGCTCTAGTTAGGCCCCATTTAGATTATGCAGTTCAGTTTTGGTCGCCATATTATAGAATGGATATAAATTCACTTGAACGTGTCCAGCGTAGGATGACTAAGTTAATTCCCCAAATTAGAAATCTTTCATATGAAGAAAGATTAACAAAGCTTAAGTTGCATTCACTGGAAAGGCGAAGAGTTAGGGGTGACATGATAGAGGTTTACAAGTGGATGAATGGACATAACCGGGGGGATATTGGTAGGGTATTAAAAGTATCAACACAGGACAGAACACGAAACAATGGGTATAAATTGGATAAGTTTAGATTTAGGAAAGACTTGGGTAAATACTGGTTCAGTAACAGGGTTGTTGATTTGTGGAACCAATTGCCGCGTAACATTGTGGAGGTGGGGTCCCTCGATTGTTTCAAGCACGGGTTGGACAAGTATATGAGTGGGATTGGGTGGTTATAGAATAGGAGCTGCCTCGTATGGGCCAATAGGCCTTCTGCAGTTACCTTTGTTCTTATGTTCTTATGTTCTTACATCATTACTTAATGCATTCCATTTGTTAACTACTCTGACATTCAAAAAATCTCTCTAACGTCTCTGTGGCTTATCTGGGTACTAATTTTCCACCTGTGTCCCCTTGTTCGTGTTCCACCCGTGCTAAAGAGCTGGTCTTTGTCCACCCTGTCAATTCACCTGAGAATTTTGTAGGTGATTATCATGTCTCCCCTAATTCCTCTGTTTTCCAGGATTGTGAGGTTCAGCTCTCTTAGCCTTTCCTTGTAGCTCATTCCTCTCAGTTCCGGGACCAGTCCTGTGGCATACTTCTAAATCTTCTCTAACTTCGTTTTGTGTTTAACTAGGTATGGACTCCAGGCTGGAGCTCCATACTCCAGGCTTGGTCTTACAAAAGTGGTATACAGGGTCCTAAACGATTCCTTACACAAGTTTCTAAAGGCAGTTCTTATATTGGCCAGTCTAGCATATGCCGCTGATGATATCTTTTTGATGTGGGCCTAGGGACAGGTTCGATGTGATATCGACGGCCAGATCTTTCTCTCTATTTGACTCTTGCAGGATTTCACCTCCCAGATGGTACTTTGTGTTCAGCCTTCTGCTCGCTTCGCCTAATTTCATTACTTTACACTTTCCCGAGTTGAACTTTAGCAGCCATTTTCTAGACCATTCCTCCAGTTTGTCCAGGTCATCCTGTAATCTCTGTCTATCATCATCTGTTTCGATTCTTCTCATAATTTTTGCATCATCAGGAAACATTGAGAGGAATGAGTCTATACCCTCTGGAAGGTCGTTTACATATACTAGAAACAGGATGGATCCGAGTACAGAGCCCTGTGGAACCCCGCTGGTGACTGTGGTGTTTGTGTGTTACTGAGGAAGTCTTGGCTGTAGGGTTGATGTAAAGTCATGACTTGGTTACTGACTTTAATACTTAATATGATTACATGGCTAGTAGCTACCAAGCTTGGCTGGCGTCCTGTACGCTCTATTGTTTACCTTCCTCTCTCTCTCTCTCTGGCGTCTCAGCCGCCGCACATAGAAAACGGATGGTACCATTTTCTGTGAACATGACATCCCTCCTTTTCTTTAAAAAGAATGAATACAGGATGTCTACCATGCTTGTAGCACAAAGCAAAGTTATTGACACAAAGTAAGTTATTACATATCAAGAGATACTGCATACATTTAACATTAATTAAGCACACAAAGAATTTAAACAACTTAATCTTTTCCACAAAGGATTTCAATGTTAAAAATACATATGCAATGTTAAACAAACATGAAAGAAACTGTAATACAAAGTTACAAAATATTGAATGAGATATCTGCATTATTCAAACAATATTAAATTTAGTTTAGCACAATAAGTAAATACTTTTCTTTTCATAGGAACACAATTAATCATCAAATCGTGTAGGGCGTTTAACATGACGTTTAGGATGAGAGTCCTTAAATGCAATAACATCCCTTGATGAATTGTTTGTCGGGTTATAACTATTTTTTTCTTTTTCTTTTGCACGACTTTGCACTTCATCATTTTCTACACTAGTTGGAATCACTTTGAAATAAGCCATATTACGTGTTATACTATGATCTCTATTACTAGCTGTTACCATAGTTCCTTTTACACTAATCACTTTATATGGTTTTGTATCATACGGCATATCTAACTTTCCCTCTTTTTTATTTTTAACGAGAACAGTGTCTCCAACCTTTATGAACTGTTCCTTTGCACGTTGATCATGAGCAATTTTCATTTTGCCCTTGGCTAGTGCATCCTTCTGAGCGAGACGTTTATCCGTTACCTCGGCTGGCATGACGGGTAGTGCGATTCTCATAGGACGTCCAAATAAAAGTTCGCCAGGCGACTTGCCCAGTGTTCCATGTGGTGTTGCACGGTAGTTCCTGAGAAAAGCATACATAGCTTGTTTCCAGGATCGTCCTTCGGCATGAGCACAGCGTACCGCTTTCATGAGAGGTTGCATGAATCTCTCAACTTCTCCATTTGCTTGAGGATGTAGTGGCATCACACGGCGGTGTTTGAATCCAATATGCTCAGAAAAGTTGACGAAGTCTTGTCCATTGAATGGCGGTCCATTGTCTGTCTTGACAACTTCAGGAATGCCAAAGTTTGAAAAGATCTTGTCGAGTTTCGGGATGACGGCCTTTGCAGATGTGGAATTGATGATTTCTACTTCTGGATAACGTGAGTGATCATCAATGACTACCATCAAGTACTCTCCAGTTGGTAGTGGTCCGCAGAAGTCCATCGATACTTCCGTCCATGGTGCAGCAGGTAGTGGTGAAGGTTGTAGAGGTGTTGGTCTCGAAGTATCCACTGCAGCTTGGCAAGGGACACAGGCATCATGCATATCCTTTGCTTGACGATCAATGCCAGGAAACCATACCTTTTCTCGTAGCAGCTGTTTGGTCCTAACAAGACCTTGGTGTCCTTGATGTGCAAGCTTCAGAGCACGTTGCTGGAGAACAGCTGGAATCACGATACGAGTACCTCGCAGCACAGTGTCGCGTTGTTGCGTAACACTTAATTCTGTCTGGATGCGTTCAAGTGCTTTGAATGCATCTTGGTCAACTCCTGAGGGTGGGATGCGTGGAAACTTTTTCTTAGTCAATGCATCCACTGTTGCTTGCAGAGTTGGGTCCTCTAGGGTTGCAGTACGGATTTCATCAAGAGTAAGAGCCTTAGGGACTGCATCACAGGTTACAGAGTGTACATATTCCTCGGCAACTTGCTGATGCTTGGTGATGGTGAAACTGTTGGCAGGATGTCGACTGATGTAATCAGCGGGATTGCCTGCACCCGGCTTGTATTTCACCGTAAAGTTGTATGGTTGCAGACGAAGAGCCCATCTCTCAATGCGAGCTGGTGGTTTGGACTTTGGATTATTGAAGATGGTCTCCAACGGTTTGTGGTCAGTGACTATCGTGGTGAAGGGTGCACCAAGCAGATACACATTGAAGTGTTCACAGCCCCATACAAGAGCAAGAGCTTCCTTCTCTGTCTGACTGTATCGTTGCTCAACATCTGTGAGAGAACGGCTGGCGTAGGCAATTACTACTCTGGAATCTGGTTGACCAGGTTTGTGTTGGGCTAAAACAGCACCTAATCCAACAGGACTAGCATCCACCGTTAATTCAGTGTCCATTGATGGATCAAAATACGCAGCAGTCGCATTCTCTACTAGTGCATCTTTCACAGCATCAAATGCATTTTGCTCGATATCGCTCCAGTACCATGATGCGTTTTTCTTCAGGAGCTCACGTAGAGGCTTCGTAATGGTAGCAAAATCTGGAATGAAGCGAGAACAGTAGTTTGCCATTCCCAGAAAACTATGTACTTCAGTGGACGTTGAAGGAGGTGCAGCATTCTTGATATCTGCAACTTTCTTAGGATCTGGAGACAGACCTTTGTCACTAAGTACATGTCCAAAGAATTCAATTTTATGTTGATTGAACTCACACTTTGCTCGGCTTAGCGTCAAATTCTTTTCTCGTAAGCGTTGCAATGTTGCACGAAGAGCTTTGTCGTGTTCAGCTTGGGTACGGCCATAAACAATGATGTCATCAGACATGTTGTCAGCATTAGGTATGTCTTGCAATACCTGGCTGATGATGTGCTGGAATACCTCGGCAGCACTGTTAATACCAAAACTCAGGCGCTTGTACCTATACAGACCTCGATGTGTCGTAAACGTTGTGATGAATCGACTCTCCTCATCAAGTTCAAGCTGATGATAGCCCTTGTTTAAATCTAACTTGCTGAATACAGTTGCACCATTCAAGCGGTAGATCATATCATCTACAGTCGGTGTAGGATGGCGTTCACGCATTATTGCCTTGTTGGGAACACGCAAGTCCACACAAATGCGTATCTCATCTGGATTCTTCGGCTTTGGTGGAGTGACAATTGGGCTTACCCATGGTGTTGGGCCTGTTACTGGTTCAATGATATCTAGTTCCATCAGCCTATCCAGTTCGGCATCGACTTTCTTGCGAGTATGGAATGGTTGTCGGCGATGTGGTTGGGCAACTGGAATTACATCTGGGTTGATATGCAGATGTACTTTGCTATCAGTATAACAACCTATGGATTTAAATCGATCAGAAAATTCAGCAACAATAGCATCAACATTGTGTGCAGATTCCACTGCTACAGCATTAGAAAGCTGAAGTAGCCCCAATTTGGTTGAAGTCTTGTAACTGAGTAAAGACTCCTTTGCATTCCTAACAACATGGAATGTAGTAATGAGCATTGCATTCTTTGACTTAATCTCTGCAGTGAAAGTTCCAATCACTGGCAAGGCTACCTTTGAAGCATAGGCAGTGGCTTTGCCATTATAGTTCTCAAGCTTTGGGAACTGTTTTTTAAATTTCTCATAGTGGCACTCAGCAATGGTATCAATGTTTGATCCAGTGTCAATGAGAACTTTGAGACAAATACCAGCAATGTATACACATGTCTCTGGGTTGTTTGGAAGATCATTCCATTCTGTGATTGATTGTACTCCAGAAGTATAATCACATTCACTGTCATCTGAGACTGGTTGTAATGAAATGTTGTCTTGTACATTATTAACATTCTGGATATGAGGTGCAATATCGTGTTTACCACCTCGACCCCTATGACCTGATCCTCGTACAGTGCTTTTATTCATTGACTGTGGTTTCTTTAGTGCGGAACGACACATAGCACCAAAATGACCTAGTTTTCCACACTCATAGCACTTCTTACCTTGAGCAGGACAAACATTATCTTGGTGTGGGTAGTCTCCTCCACAATTGTAACATTTATTGTTGACACCCTCTGATGTGGGTCGTTGTGACTGCTTGAGCCTTGTTCCTTGACCCCAGTTGTGACGTGGTTCTCGGCTAAATTTACTGTTAGGTTTGCCATGATATCTTCTTTGATCACGGTGTCCTCCCTGAACCTTACGTACCTCATCACTGTTAGTAACAGTGGCAGAACCGTTATTAGCACTGCACTCCATGACACGAGCATCACGTGCAGCATCTTCCATTCGACGAGCCATATCCAGTATCTTGGTAAGAGAACTATCATCATCAACAAGTTCTAGAGCTCTTCGACGGAGACGTGTAGATGTGCATGTTTCAATTATTTGCTGTTTGATTTCTTTGTCAACATCAGCAAACTCACAATGGGCTGCTAAACCCTGCAGACGTGTGTGGTATTGATCCACAGTTTCATTAGAGAGTTGTTTTGCTCTCCTGAAATGCATAATTTCCATAGCAGTATTTTGCCTTGGTTTGAAATGCTCTGTTAGTTTGGCTTTGGCAGTGTCATAATCTTTGGCACCACCAGTGTCTTTCAGTGTGTCAAAGATGTCACAAACTCTATCACCTGCATAATGAAGTAGAAAGGCACGCTTTCTTTTAGCACTTTTGATGTCAGAAACTATCAACAAATTTTCAAACTTTTTAAGCCATTTGACCCACCTCTGTGACAGGTTTGTCTGGTCACAGTCAGGATCAAATGCAGGGAACTGAGGTATATTTGCCATTTTTTACTGAATAAATGTAACTTATCACTTAAATGTTCCTCAGAATATTAAACACTTACTGCACTGTATATGTTAGTCAAGAATTCACTGTAATTACTTTAATTTTGCAAAGCACACAAGCATTTTAATGCAAAAGTTCACAACAGTGCACAATATAGCAGCAACTGACTTCTTACCTAGCCCTTGTGTACATGTGTTGTTCCTACTCACAGCAGCAGCACAGCAGTTGGTACAGCAGCAGTTGGTACAGCAGTTGGTACAGCAGCAGTTGGTACAGCAGTTGGTACAGCAGTCAGTTCAGTGTGATGAATTTTGTAGCACGAAGCGTCGTTTCGTAACCAAAACATCAGGTTTTGTACACATCAATGCGTCGTTTCGTACACAACGTCGGCAGATTCCTCAGTACACAGTTTCTTCAGCACAGCTTGGGTAGCACACAGCATTGGTTAGCACACAGCATCGTTTAGCACACAGCATTGGTTAGCACACAGCATCGGTTAGCATACAGCATCGGGTATGGCGCTCACAGCTTCTCTTCCTCCTCCAGGCAGCATGCTTCTCCCTTGTGTTTGAAACTGAACAAATACCTGCGTTCACAGTCCATCCTCGTCGCCAATGTGGTGTTTGTGTGTTACTGAGGAAGTCTTGGCTGTAGGGTTGATGTAAAGTCATGACTTGGTTACTGACTTTAATACTTAATATGATTACATGGCTAGTAGCTACCAAGCTTGGCTGGCGTCCTGTACGCTCTATTGTTTACCTTCCTCTCTCTCTCTCTGGCGTCTCAGCCGCCGCACATAGAAAACGGATGGTACCATTTTCTGTGAACATGACAGTGACATCTCGCCACTCTGATGCCTCCCCCCTCACCGTTACTCGCTGTTTCCTATTGCTTATATACTCCCTTATCCACTGGAACACCTTACCTTTTACTCCTGCCTGTTGCTACAACTTTTGTAACATCCTTTTGTGAGGTACTGTGTCAAAGGCTTTCTGACAGTCCAAGAAAATGCAGTCTGCCCACCCTTCTCTTTCCTGCCTAATTTGCGTTGCTTGGTCATAGAATTCTATTAGGCTTGTGAGGCACGATTTACCATCTTTGAATCCATGTGGTGTGTTACAAAGCTGTTTCCCTCCAGATGCTCTACGAGCCTTTTCCTCACGATCTTCTCCATTACCTTGCATGGTATACAAGTTAGGGACTTATACAAATACTTATATTTATTCTTTTACTTATACACTTATATAAATAAGAGTTAATGCTTGTGCAGGTGCCAATCTGGTGTTCAGTACTGTTGTAGTTTTATATTTTGTGTGTGCAGTGTTATTTGAGAAATATGGAAAACCAAGTGGAATTGACGCTGTCGGAACCAAACATTGAAGGGATTAAAAACCTGACAAAGTCTGCCTTGATTTACATGGCAGGTGAGGTAGATTTAACAGCTTATAACAGAATTTTTTAAAGTCCATTTAGTAAAAGTGGTCGTCTTTCACCTAGTGGAAGATGTGAACTTGAAGGGGACGTTCTAGAGGAATTAACTGAAGGTCAAGTGATCAATTAGCATTAAAACGTCTTGAATTAGAATCTCAGCTTGAACTAGCTAGGCTAGAGGCTCAACAGAGACAACAATTGGAATTTGAGGCACAGAATGCCAGGCTTGAGGCTCAACAGAAAAAGTTACAAATAAAGGCTCAACAGAAATAATAACAAGTAGAACTAGAAGCACGGAATGCCAGGATTGAGGCTCAGTTGAAGTTAGAGGAAGCCAGAGACAATTAGAGGTTCAACAAAGTATGGAGGCAGACAGAAACAGAGTCGAGGCACAGAGAATTTTAGCAGGATCTGGTAATACTAGTAATAATTCAAACAGTATCAATCCTCAGTCAAGAATTTATATATATGTAGAGTTGCCTAAATTTAACGAAGATGATCCTGAGATCATCTTCCTCATTTGTCAAAAATTGCAATCAGCATGAATTGGCCCGTAGATCAGTTGGTTGCAATCATGCAAAGTCAGTGAAGAGGCAAGGCTCAAGAGGTATTTGTATCACTTCCTGATGTTAACAGTTTTGATTTTGAGTTTGTTAAAAAGAGCATCTTAAATGCTTATCAATTAATTCCTGGGGCACATAGACAAAAAAATTGAAGCTTAAAAAAGGAACATGTTCAAACTATTGCTAATTTTTTTAGGTTAAAAGTAAATTACTGTGAGAGATGGCATAAATCACTTTCAATTACAGAGTTTGACACTTTTAAAAACCTCCTAATTATTGAAGAGGTATTATCTTGTGTCCCATATAGATTATCAACCTATATGTCAAAACAAAAGAATGTTCCGGACATTTATGAGCTCTCAAAACTCACTGATGAACATGAGTTACTCACAAGGGTGCCTTTTAGAGCCCTACATAATAATAATTATGATAATAAATGTAATCAACATGTTCATAAACCAAATATTCACCAGACCAAACCCAATTATAATCCACCTGCTACTCACATGAATTCTTCTGATTGAGAACACAGTCGGGGAAGCATCACCCCAGTAATATAATTAATAAGTCTTCAGTGGGTAATGTAATGTAATTAATCTTCAATTAATTAATTCCATTTTTTCCCTAAGGTGGGGGGTATGTTAGGACCCAGGTAATGATTATCTTTACCTGCCACTTACACACAACATGTCTCATGCACCCATCTCAGATGGTAGGATGTGTATGAGAGGGAATTGTATATACATTGGTAGTGGTAATATAAATAATGTATTTGGTCACGTATTAGAATGTATAATAGTATTGTTTATTGTATTATACTGTATATTGTATGAGGGGTGTCAGGGCTTACTATCATAGAATGTATGATAGTATTGCATGTGTTATTATATTGTATATTGTCTGAGGGGGGTCGGGGCATGTCATCTGTTCTGTGGACAGGTTCTGTTCGTGTTAAATACATGTGCATCTTTGTGAGTGAGGCAGAGACAGGTGTGAGTGAGGCAGCGACAGGTGTGAGTGAGGCAGCGACAGGTGTGAGTGAGGCAGAGACAGGTGTGAGTGAGGCAGCGACAGGTGTGAGTGAGGCAGCGACAGGTGTGACTGAGGCAGCGACAGGTGTGTCCAGTGGGTAATTCCAACTTATTGAACCATTATATACATAGTCATTTAAACAAATTAAGAATGTTTGTACTTTTAATTATGATTTTATAATGTGTGAAGCAATATGTTAGTGTGATTGTGTCGGGTTGAGAACGATTAGTTTTGTAGTTAGTATAATTAGGAATATTATTAGTCATTGGGCATACCTAGTAAGAGGCAGATGGGGGGTGGCCAGGCCGGCGGAGCTTTAGAAGCTCGTGGGGTGGTCTGGTGGATAAATGTCTGGTTACGTTCAGTATAAATTTTGATCTGTATGTAGTTGATAATTCTGTTTGTGAGACAAGTAAGTAATTATCAAAAGGAGGCACCAAATTGGGAAGGCTATGTAGCGCTATCATATGTGCGGAATAGTCAGAGAACACAAATGCGAACACTTGTTCGCATTTGTGTTCCTCACGTGTGCCCCAAAGAATGAGGTGATTTGGTAAAATGCTATGCCCAAGATTACTATCCGAGTGCCGGCGGTGGGGTGGTTCAAATAGCCTCGGCTATCACCTCATTATGTCCGGTCGTGATGGTCAAGTGGATTAAGGCGTCTTGTACATACCAGTTGCGTTGCTCCTGGGAGTATGGGTTTTTATATATATATATATATATATATATATATATATATATATATATATATATATATATATATATTATTAAATATGACCGAAAAAGTAAGATTAATAATTCTAACACGAATTTTCTCGATCTTTCGTACGTTTTTTTCACTTGTGGTGGTAATTCAAAAATCAATTCTCCAAAATTCATTTTTATTTCTAGTCTGACGCGACACTTGAGCGCGTTTCGTAAAACTTATTACATTTTCAAAGACTTTAGCTTACACATACACAACTGAATAGAACTTACACATCTTCGATTTGTTTATATCTACATTTGAGTGAGGTGGATGGGGTGTGGTGGTATTAATAGGGTATTAAATTCCTAAACACAAGACAGAACACGAAACAATGGGTATTGAATGGAAGTGATTTGTAGAAAGCCTATTGGTCCATATTTCTTGATGCTTCTATATTGGAGCGGAGTCATGAGGTGGGTAGAATATAGTTGTGCATTAATTGGCTGTTGATTGCTGGTGTTGACTTCTTGATGTGTAGAGCCTCGCAGACGTCAAGCCGCCTGCTATCGCTGTATCTATCGATGATTTCTGTGTTGTTTACTAGGATTTCTCTGGCGATGGTTTGGTTGTGGGAAGAGATTATATGTTCCTTAATGGAGCCCTGTTGCTTATGCATCGTTAAACGCCAAGAAAGAGATGTTGTTGTCTTGCCTATATACTGGTTTTTTTTGGAGCTTACAGTCCCCAAGAGGGCATTTGAAGGCATAGACGACGTTGGTCCCTTTTAAAGCGTTCTGCTTTGTGTCTGGAGAGTTTCTCATGAGTAGGCTGGCCGTTTTTCTGGTTTTATAGTAAATCGTCAGTTGTATCCTCTGATTTTTGTCTGTAGGGATAACGTTTCTATTAACAATATCTTTCAGGACCCTTTCCTCCATTTTATGAGCTGTGGAAAAGAAGTTCCTGTAAAATAGTCTAATGAAAGATATGAAAGAATTGAAAGATATTGTTAATAGAAACGTTATTCCTAGTTCTTGCTACTAGGTACGACATAAATATATATATATATAAATATATATATATATATATATATATATATATATATATATATATATATATATATATATATATATATATATATATATATATATATATATATATATATATATTATTAAATATGACCGAAAAAGTAAGATTAATAATTCTAACACGAATTTTCTCAATCTTTCGTACATTATGCTTCACTGCTGGAGGTAAATCAAAAATCACTTCTCCAAAATTCATTTTTATTTCTAGTCTGACGCGACACGGGCGCGTTTCGTAAAACTTATTACATTTTCAAAGACTTCACAAATACACAACTGATTAGAACTTGCGTTTCCCTGATTTTATATCTACATTTGAGTGAGGTGGGAAGGGTGATGTGGCATTACATTTGAGTGAGGTGGGAAGGATGATGTGGCATTAACACAAGACAGAACACTAGAGGATATTAATAGGGTATTAAAAGTATCAACACAAGACAGAACAGAAACAATGGGTATTGAATAGAAGTGTTTGTAGAAAGCCTATTGGTCCATATTTCTTGATGCTTCTATATTGGAGCGGAGTCTTGAGGTGGGTAGAATATAGTTGTGCAATAATTGGCTGTTGATTGCTGGTGTTGACTTCTTGATGTGTAGTGCCTCGCAAACGTCAAGCCGCCTGCTATCGCTGTATCTATCGATGATTTCTGTGTTGTTTACTAGGATTTCTCTGGCGATGGTTTGGTTATGGGAAGAGATTATATGTTCCTTAATGGAGCCCTGTTGTTTATGCATCGTTAAACGCCTAGAAAGAGATGTTGTTGTCTTGCCTATATACTGGGTTTTTTGGAGCTTACAGTCCCCAAGTGGGCATTTGAAGGCATAGACGACGTTAGTCTCTTTTAAAGCGTTCTGTTTCGTGTCTGGAGAGTTTCTCATGAGTAGGCTGGCCGTTTTTCTGGTTTTATAGTAAATCGTCAGTTGTATCCTCTGATTTTTGTCTGTAGGGATAACGTTTCTATTAACAATATCTTTCAGGACCCTTTCCTCTGTTTTATGAGCTGTGGAAAAGAAGTTCCTGTAAAATAGTCTAATAGGGGGTATAGGTGTTGTGTTAGTTGTCTCTTCGGAGGTTGCATGGCTTTTCACTTTCCTTCTTATGATGTCTTCGATGAAACCATTGGAGAAGCCGTTATTGACTAGAACCTGCCTTACCCTACAGAGTTCTTCGTCGACTTGCTTCCATTCTGAGCTGTGGCTGAGAGCACGGTCGACGTATGCGTTAACAACACTCCTCTTGTACCTGTCAGGGCAGTCGCTGTTGGCATTTAGGCACATTCCTATGTTTGTTTCCTTTGTGTAGACTGCAGTGTGGAAACCTCCGCCCTTTTCCATGACTGTTACATCTAGAAAAGGCAGCTTCCCATCCTTTTCCGTCTCGTAAGTGAAACGCAGCACGGAACTCTGCTCAAATGCCTCCTTCAGCTCCTGCAGATGTCTGACATCAGGTACCTGTGTAAAAATGTCGTCAACATACCTGCAGTATATGGCCGGTTTCAAGTTCATGTCGACTAAGACTTTTTGCTCGATGGTACCCATGTAGAAGTTTGCAAACAGGACACCTAGGGGAGAACCCATGGCGACCCCATCTACTTGCTTATACATGTGCCCATCCGGGCTCAAGAAGGGTGCCTCTTTAGTACAAGCTTGGAGTAGTTTCCTCAGAATACTTTCTGGCATGTCAAGAGGAGTACAGGCTGGATCACGATACACTCTGTCGGCTATCATTCCGATTGTCTCGTCCACAGGTACGTTGGTAAACAGCGATTCTACGTCCAACGAGGCTCTTATCCCTGTGGCCCGTGCGCCCCGCAGTAAGTCCACAAATTCCTTTGGAGACTTCAGGCTGAAGGCGCAAGGAACATAAGGAGTCAGCAGGCCGTTGAGTCGCTTCGCCAATCTGTACGTGGGTGTGGGTATCTGGCTAATGATTGGCCGAAGTGGGTTTCCAGGCTTGTGCGTCTTGACATTTCCATACGCATATCCAGGTTTATATTCCCCAATGATCTTTGGCAGGTGGAGTCCGGATTTCTTGGCGTTCACAGTTTCGATCAGTTTGTTGACCTTTGCTTTTAATTCGGCTGTAGTGTCCTTCGTTACCCTTTGGAACTTAGTTTGGTCAGAGAGTATGATGTTCATTTTCGCCAGATATTCGTCTTTTTTAAGAATGACATATATTGGCGACTTGTCACCTCTCCTGACAACTATCTCCTTGTTCTCACGAAGGCTTTTAGCTGCCGCTCTAAGCTCGGGGGACAGTATGGTGCTTCTGTAGTTGCCTCGATTCTTTCCTCCTTCTGCAATAAGTTCTGCTTGTAAGGTATCTTTGGTAGTGACCTTCTTTTGTGTCTCGAGGTCGAAGTGAACGCCAAGAAATCCGGACTCCACCTGCCAAAGATCATTGGGGAATATAAACCTGGATATGCGTATGGAAATGTCAAGACGCACAAGCCTGGAAACCCACTTCGGCCAATCATTAGCCAGATACCCACACCCACGTACAGATTGGCGAAGCGACTCAACGGCCTGCTGACTCCTTATGTTCCTTGCGCCTTCAGCCTGAAGTCTCCAAAGGAATTTGTGGACTTACTGCGGGGCGCACGGGCCACAGGGATAAGAGCCTCGTTGGACGTAGAATCGCTGTTTACCAACGTACCTGTGGACGAGACAATCGGAATGATAGCCGACAGAGTGTATCGTGATCCAGCCTGTACTCCTCTTGACATGCCAGAAAGTATTCTGAGGAAACTACTCCAAGCTTGTACTAAAGAGGCACCCTTCTTGAGCCCGGATGGGCACATGTATAAGCAAGTAGATGGGGTCGCCATGGGTTCTCCCCTAGGTGTCCTGTTTGCAAACTTCTACATGGGTACCATCGAGCAAAAAGTCTTAGTCGACATGAACTTGAAACCGGCCATATACTGCAGGTATGTTGACGACATTTTTACACAGGTACCTGATGTCAGACATCTGCAGGAGCTGAAGGAGGCATTTGAGCAGAGTTCCGTGCTGCGTTTCACTTACGAGACGGAAAAGGATGGGAAGCTGCCTTTTCTAGATGTAACAGTCATGGAAAAGGGCGGAGGTTTCCACACTGCAGTCTACACAAAGGAAACAAACATAGGAATGTGCCTAAATGCCAACAGCGACTGCCCTGACAGGTACAAGAGGAGTGTTGTTAACGCATACGTCGACCGTGCTCTCAGCCACAGCTCAGAATGGAAGCAAGTCGACGAAGAACTCTGTAGGGTAAGGCAGGTTCTAGTCAATAACGGCTTCTCCAATGGTTTCATCGAAGACATCATAAGAAGGAAAGTGAAAAGCCATGCAACCTCCGAAGAGACAACTAACACAACACCTATACCCCCTATTAGACTATTTTACAGGAACTTCTTTTCCACAGCTCATAAAACAGAGGAAAGGGTCCTGAAAGATATTGTTAATAGAAACGTTATCCCTACAGACAAAAATCAGAGGATACAACTGACGATTTACTATAAAACCAGAAAAACGGCCAGCCTACTCATGAGAAACTCTCCAGACACGAAACAGAACGCTTTAAAAGAGACTAACGTCGTCTATGCCTTCAAATGCCCACTTGGGGACTGTAAGCTCCAAAAAACCCAGTATATAGGCAAGACAACAACATCTCTTTCTAGGCGTTTAACGATGCATAAACAACAGGGCTCCATTAAGGAACATATAATCTCTTCCCATAACCAAACCATCGCCAGAGAAATCCTAGTAAACAACACAGAAATCATCGATAGATACAGCGATAGCAGGCGGCTTGACGTTTGCGAGGCACTACACATCAAGAAGTCAACACCAGCAATCAACAGCCAATTATTGCACAACTATATTCTACCCACCTCAAGACTCCGCTCCAATATAGAAGCATCAAGAAATATGGACCAATAGGCTTTCTACAAACACTTCTATTCAATACCCATTGTTTCTGTTCTGTCTTGTGTTGATACTTTTAATACCCTATTAATATCCTCTAGTGTTCTGTCTTGTGTTAATGCCACATCATCCTTCCCACCTCACTCAAATGTAATGCCACATCACCCTTCCCACCTCACTCAAATGTAGATATAAAATCAGGGAAACGCAAGTTCTAATCAGTTGTGTATTTGTGAAGTCTTTGAAAATGTAATAAGTTTTACGAAACGCGCCCGTGTCGCGTCAGACTAGAAATAAAAATGAATTTTGGAGAAGTGATTTTTGATTTACCTCCAGCAGTGAAGCATAATGTACGAAAGATTGAGAAAATTCGTGTTAGAATTATTAATCTTACTTTTTCGGTCATATTTAATAATATATGTCTACAGGAAAGACTGCTACCAAAATATACTAATGTTAAAGTGCACGACCCAGTAGCAAGGAATCAAGCCTTCACGATAAAATATCGCCAGGATCTGATTCGTGATCAGATATACAAGGCAGAGAATGAAATCAAAGACAACAAAACGCAACTACTTCATGCTACAAACGAGTGGAGAAATAGCAACATCGACCATAGTATCCGTACCCGCATTGAACAACACCTCGACATCCTCACAGACCAACATCACCTCAGCACTGAAACAAGGATTATCAAGAAACTAACAACATTATATGGAGGACCTATGGCAATTCCACGACCAAGAGATGGCATCCTGAACCTTGCAGGAATTAACCTCACTGAGGACCAAGTCACTCTCCTAAATCTGGGCATAAACTGTCATGTTATGTCCAGACCGAGTGAAATGGCCCGGAAAGTGGAGTTGGAAATTCTGTTGGACGACATATTCGACCTCGAGACACAAAAGAAGGTCACTACCAAAGATACCTTACAAGCAGAACTTATTGCAGAAGGAGGAAAGAATCGAGGCAACTACAGAAGCACCATACTGTCCCCCGAGCTTAGAGCGGCAGCTAAAAGCCTTCGTGAGAACAAGGAGATAGTTGTCAGGAGAGCTGACAACTAAAAATCTTTTAGCTTCTGCTAAAAATCCCTCGTCCTAAAGATGGGTTCTTTAACCTGACTTCTTATGATCTTACCCAGGACCAACGAGACCTCTTAAATCTTGGTCTAAATTGTCAATTCGTATCTAAACCAAAGATGCATCAAAAACGCCTGGAAATCGAAATGCTTCTGGACGATATCCATAAGCTAGAAGACAACAAAAAAGTCATCACCACGGACACACTTCAAGCTGAACTACTTGCAGAAGCAGGGAAAAAACGAGGAACATATTCATCTACAATCTTAACCCCACGACTCAAAGAAGCAGCGAAACAACTAAAAAATCTGAAAGACGTAACAATAAGAAAAGCCGACAAAACAGCAGCATATGTATTGATTCCTACCCATGAATACATGAACAAAATTAGCGACATCCTAAGTGACGACTCCAAATTTCAACGAATCACGAGGAACCCCGTAGAAGACCTTAAGCGGAAAGTAAACAAAACAATTACAGCAATCAACGCAAAGAAAGGTAGTGTGCATTTCAATAAACTTCAAGGCGACTATGGCTTAGGATATGCCTACGGCAATGTTAAGACGCATAAACCAGGTAACCCACTACGCCCTATAATCAGCCAAATACCAACCCCAACTTATCACCTGGCAAAGAAACTTAATGAACTCCTAACTCCATACACTCCAAGTAAGTTTAGTCTACAATCATCAGCAGATTTCCTAGAATTGATCAAATCTACCCAGCCCGATGGAATCATCGCTTCCCTGGACGTTGAATCCCTTTTTACCAACGTCCCAGTCGACACAACCATAGGAATGATACTGGACAGAGTATACAGAGACGAGAGCACCCCCAAATTAGACATACCTGAGCCACACTTGAAAAGTCTTCTCGAAGCATGTACAAAGGAAGCCCCTTTCATCAGTCCACAAGGAGACATGTATTTACAAATAGACGGAGTAGCAATGGGCTCCCCCTTAGGAGTTTTATTTGCTAATTTTTATATGGGAACCATCGAAGATAGGGTCTTCAGTAGCAGACAAAAACCAACTGTATACTGCCGTTATGTAGATGACATATTCGTAATAGTAAAAGACTCAGATGAACTAATTGACCTAAAAAGACACCTAGAGAGAGAGTCAGTACTCCGATTTACACATGAAAATAGTGAAAATAACAGTCTGCCATTCTTGGATGTACTAATAACAAAAACAGGAACCTCTTTAAGCACCAACGTATATACCAAGCCCACCAACATAGGATTATGCCTGAACGGTAGAAGTGAGTGCCCCCAAAGATACAAAGCCAGTGTTCTCAATGCTTATATTCGTCGAGCGCTTACCCACTGCTCTGAATGGAGCAACGTGAGTAGAGAGTTTGAAAGAGTAACTCAGGTATTGGTGAACAACGGATATAGCAACGCGGAAATAAACGCTGCTATAAGAAGACACTTGGACCGTTGGTATAATTCAGAACCTAGAACAGAAACCACAACACCCCCAATAAAATTATATTACAAATCAACCATGCACAGTGAACATATAAAAGAGGAAAGAATAATGAAAGAAATAATCCGTAAAGGAGTAAAAAGCACTACTCCTAACCAAAACATAAACCTGATAATATTCTACAAAACCAAGAAGACTTCCGAACTCCTTATCAAAAACAGCCCGAAGCCGACGGAGAACCCTCTACAGCAGTCAAGCGTTGTATACATGTACACTTGCCCCCACGAAGGATGTAACCTTCAATGTAAGTACATAGGTATGACGTCGACCAATCTGACGAGGCGTTTGACATGCCATCTTCAATCTGGTGCCCCTAGGAATCACATGAGACAAGCCCATGACATTACTCTAACAAGAGAAATGTTGAACAAGAATACTTGCATAATAGACAAAACCCAAGATTCAAGAAGATTACAAATTCTTGAGGCAATTCACATAAGAATAGAGCGACCTACCATGAACACCCAAATCACGGAACTATTTACTCTACCCACCATGAGAGTAAGGACAAGACAAGAACATATCGATGCCAACACAGAAGACAATGTCCAACATAACAGGCCAATTACACTGGATTAATCTTTGTGTTTGGATAGGAGATGCCTCGTATGGGCCAATAAGCCTTCTGCAGCCCCTATGTTTATCCCTTATGTATCCCCCCATGTTTTTCACCTTCATTGTATTATCACCTGACCTAATGCGGGTATAAAATCAACTAGTATTGTAAGATCTGTTCACTTGAGAATGAACCATGGAGGTTCGAAACGTCGTGCAAATTATACAAATAAGTGTAATACACTCTATAGTAAATCACTTCTTTTCTTCACCTTAAAAGTACGAAAATGAGTTTTGGAGAACTCCTATTCCAATTAAGCCCTGATGCTAAGAAAATAGTTAAGAGGGATAGAAGCCCTAAACCAAAAAATAATAAATACAGAATATGCGGTCATATTCAATGAAACATATATATATATATATGTCGTACCTAGTAGCCAGAACGCACTTCTCAGCCTAGTATGCGAGGCCCGATTTGCCTAATAAGCCAAGTTTTCCTGAATTAATATATTTTCTCTAATGTTTTTCTTATGAAATGATAAAGTTACCCATTTCATTATGTATGAGGTAAAAAAAAATTATTGGAGTTAAAATTAACGTAGATATATGACCGAACCTAACCAACCCTACCTAACCTAACCTAACCTATCTTTATAGGTTAGGTTAGGTTAGGTAGCCGGAAAAGTTAGGTTAGGTTAGGTTAGGTAGGTTAGGTAGTCGAAAAAACATTAATTCATGAAAACTTGGCTTATTAGGCAAATCGGGCCTTGCATAGTAGGCTGAGAAGTGCGTTCTGGCTACTAGGTACGACATATATATATATATTTATATATATATATATATATATATATATATATATATATATATATATATATATATATATATATATATATATGTCGTACCTAGTAGCCAGAACGCACTTTTATGCCTACTATGCAAGGCCCGATTTGCCTAATAAGCCAAGTTTTCCTGAATTAATATATTTTCTCTATTTTTTTTCTTATGAAATGATAAAGCTACCCATTTCATTATGTATGATGAAATGGCAAATCAAATCAGGCCATGCATAGTACGCTGAAAAGTGCGTTCTGGCTACTAGGTACGACATATATATATATATATATATATATATATATATATATATATATATATATATATATATGTCGTACCTAGTAGCCAGAACACACATTTTGGCCTACTATGCAAGGCCCGATTTGCCTAATAAGCAAAGTTTTCCTGAATTAATATATTTTCTCTAATTTTTTTCTTATGAAATGATAAAGCTACCCATTTCATTATGTATGAGGTAAATTTTTTTTTATTGGAGTTAAAATTAACGTAGATATATGTCCGAACCAAACCAACCCTACCTAACCTAACCTATCTTTATAGGTTAGGTTAGGTTAGGTTAGGTAGCCGAAAAAGTTAGGTTAGGTTAGGTAGTCGAAAAACAATTAATTAATGAAAACTTGGCTTATTAGGCAAATCGAGCCTTGCATAGTAGGCTGAGAAGTGCGTTCTGGCTACTAGGTACGACATATATATATATATATATATATATATATATATATATATATATATATATATATATATGTCGTACCTAACAGCCAGAACGCACTTCTCAGCCTACTATTCAAGGCCCGATTTGCCTAATAAGCCAAGTTTTCATGAATTAATGTTTTTTAGTCTACCTAACCTACCTAACCTAACCTAACCTAGCTTTTTTCGGCTACCTAACCTAACCTTACCTATAAATATAGGTTAGGTTAGGTTAGGTAGGGTTGGTTAGGTTCGGTCATATATCTACGTTAATTTTAACTCCAATAAAAAAAAAATGACCTCATACATAGAGAAAAGGGTTGCTTTATCATTTCATAAGAAAAAAATTATTGTAAATATATTAATTCAGAAAAACTTGGCTTATTAGGCAAATCGGGCCTTGAATAGTAGGCTGAGAAGTGAGTTCTGGCTACTAGGTACGACATATATATATATATATATATATATATATATATATATATATATATATATATATATATATATATGTCGTACCTAGTAGCCAGAACTCACTTCTCAGCCTACTATTCAAGGCCCGATTTGCCTAATAAGCCAAGTTTTCCTGAATTAATATATTTACTATAATTTTTTTCTTATGAAATGATAAAGCAACCCTTTTCTCTATGTATGAGGTCAATTTTTTGTTATTGGAGTTAAAATTAACGTAGATATATGACCGAACCTAACCAACCCTACCTAACCTAACCTAACCTATATTTATAGGTAAGGTTAGGTTAGGTAGCCAAAAAAAGCTAGGTTAGGTTAGGTTAGGTAGGTTAGGTAGACGAAAAAACATTAATTCATGAAAACTTGGCTTATTAGGCAAATCGGGCCTTGAATAGTAGGCTGAGAAGTGCGTTCTGGCTATTAGGTACGACATATATATATATATATATATATATATATATATATATATATATATATATATATATATATATGTCGTACCTAGTAGCCAGAACTCACTTCTCAGCCTACTATTCAAGGCCCAATTTGCCTAATAAGCCAAGTTTTCTTGAATTAATATATTTACTATAATTTTTTCCTTATGAAATGATAAAGCAACCCTTTTCTCTATGTATGAGGTCAATTTTTTTTTATTGCAGTTAAAATTAACGTAGATATATGACAGAACCTAACCAACCCTACCTAACCTAACCTAACCTATATTTATAGGTAAGGTTAGGTTAGGTAGCCAAAAAAAACTAGGTTAGGTTAGGTTAGGTAGGTTAGGTAGACGAAAAAACATTAATTCATGAAAACTTGGCTTATTAGGCAAATCGGGCCTTGAATAGTAGGCTGAGAAGTGCGTTCTGGCTATTAGTTACGACATATATATATATATATATATATATGTATATATGTCGTACCTAGTAGCCAGAACACACATTTTGGCCAACTATGCAAGGCCCGATTTGCCTAATAAGCAAAGTTTTCCTGAATTAATATATTTTCTCTAATTTTTTTCTTATGAAATGATAAAGCTACCCATTTCATTATGTATGAGGTAAATTTTTTTTTATTGGAGTTAAAATTAACGTAGATATATGTCCGAACCTAACCAACCCTACCTAACCTAACCTATCTTTATAGGTTAGGTTAGGTTAGGTTAGGTAGCCGAAAAAGTTAGGTTAGGTTAGGTAGTCGAAAAACAATTAATTAATGAAAACTTGGCTTATTAGGCAAATCGAGCCTTGCATAGTAGGCTGAGAAGTGCGTTCTGGCTACTAGGTACGACATATATATATATATATATATATATATATATATATATATATATATATATATATATATATATATATATATATATATATGTCGTACCTAGTAGCCAGAACTCACTTCTCAGCCTACTATTCAAGGCCCGATTTGCCTAATAAGCCAAGTTTTCCTGAATTAATATATTTACTATAATTTTTTTCTTATGAAATGATAAAGCAACCCTTTTCTCTATGTATGAGGTCAATTTTTTGTTATTGGAGTTAAAATTAACGTAGATATATGACCGAACCTAACCAACCCTACCTAACCTAACCTAACCTATATTTATAGGTAAGGTTAGGTTAGGTAGCCAAAAAAAGCTAGGTTAGGTTAGGTTAGGTAGGTTAGGTAGACGAAAAAACATTAATATATATATATATATATATATATATATATATATATATATATATATGTCGTACCTAATAGCCAGAACGCACTTCTCAGTCTACTATTCAAGGCCCGATTTGCCTAATAAGCCAAGTTTTCATGAATTAATGTTTTTTCGTCTACCTAACCTACCTAACCTAACCTAACCTAGCTTTTTTTGGCTACCTAACCTAACCTTACCTATAAATATAGGTTAGGTTAGGTTAGGTAGGGTTGGTTAGGTTCGGTCATATATCTACGTTAATTTTAACTCCAATAAAAAAAAATTGACCTCATACATAGAGAAAAGGGTTGCTTTATCAATTCATAAGAAAAAATTATAGTAAATATATTAATTCAGGAAAACTTGGCTTATTAGGCAAATGGGGCCTTGAATAGTAGGCTGAGAAGTGAGTTCTGGCTACTAGGTACGACATATATATATATATATATATATATATATATATATATATATATATATATATATATATATATATATATGTATATATATATATATATTTATATATTATTAAATATGACCGAAAAAGTAAGATTAATAATTCTAACACGGATTTTCTCGATCTTTCGTACGTTTCTTTTCACTTGTGGTGGTAATTCAAAAATCAATTCTCCAAAATTCATTTTTATTTCTAGTCTGATGCGACACTTGAGCGCGTCAAGTGTCGCATATATATATATATATATATATATATATATATATATATGTCGTACCTAGTAGCCAGAACGCACTTCTCGGCCTACTGTGCAAGGCCCGATTTGCCTAATAAGCCAAGTTTTCATGAATTAATTGTTTTTCGACTACCTAACCTACCTAACCTAACCTAACCTAACTTTTTCGGCTACCTTACCTAACCTAACCTATAAAGATAGGTTAGGTTAGGTTAGGTAGGGTTGGTTAGGTTTGTTCATATATCTACGTTAATTTTAACTCAAATAAAAAAAAATTACCTCATACATAATGAAATGGGTAGCTTTATCATTTCATAAGAAAAAAATTAGAGAAAATATATTAATTCAGGAAAACTTGGCTTATTAGGCAAATCAGGCCTTGCATAGTAGGCTGAGAAGTGCGTTCTGGCTACTAGGTACGACATATATATATATATATATATATATATATATATATATATATATATATATATATATATATATATATATATATATATATATAACTCACTTCTCAGCATATATATATATATATATATATATATATATATATATATATATTTATATATATATATATATATATATATATATATATATATATATACATATACATATATATATATATATACATATATGTATATATATATATATATATATATATATATATATATATATATATATATATATATATATACATATATATATATATATACATATATGTATATATACATGTCGTACCTAGTAGCCAGAACTCACTTCTCAGCCTACTATGCAAGGCCCGATTTGCCTAATAAGCCAAGTTTTACTGAATTAATATATTTTCTCTAATTTTTTTCTTATGAAATGATAAAGCTACCCATTTCATTATGTATGAGGTCAATTTTTTTTTATTGGAGTTAAAGTTAACGTAGATATATGACCGAACCTAACCAACCCTACCTAACCTAACCTAACCTATCTTTATAGGTTAGGTTAGGTTAGGTAGCCAAAAACGTTAGGTTAGGTTAGGTTAGGTAGGTTAGGTTGTCGAAAAAACATTAATTCATGAAAACTAGGCTTATTAGGCAAATCGGGCCTTGCATAGTAGGCTGAGAAGTGAGTTCTGGCTACTAGGTACGACATATATATATATATATATATATATATATATATATATATATATATATATATATATATATATATATATATATATATATATATATATATATGTATATATATATATATATATATATATATATATATATATATATATATATATATATATATATATATATATATATATATATATATATATATATGCAATTGACGATCACAACACACTGATCATTTTATGCGGAAAATCCACAGATCCAAAACTGAAGAGTTTACAATATCCTAAGAGATTTTTGGATTTCTCGTTTGAACAAGCCAAGCGTACGTTTTATAATCACGTCCCTAAGGCGAAACCAGAAATTATTAACTCATTGGTGGTACCTTATGCGAGTGGACTTGAAAAATTGTCTCTGATTTTTAAGAAACTTAATATAAATTTGGTGTTCACTAATAGTACGATCAAATCCAATTTAATAAAAAACTCCCCTGATACAGCAGGTTGTGTGTATTCGATTCCCTGCAATGATTGTGATTCTGTGTACCTTGGACAAACAGGAAAGTCCTTACAATTGCGGTTGTCACAACATGCTTATAGTATTAGAACTGCCCAAACGTCTAATGCATTGTATCTACATACGAGTTTATTCGATCACAATATTAACTGGAATGGGGCAAAACGCATTACCAATTGTGGGGATTTCGTGGAACGTAATTTGATTGAGTCTGCTCTATCAGTCAGTGTCCAAATCTTCCTAATGTTAGTAATGGAATGTACAAACTGATCCATTTTTAAGTTATAATATTGCACAACAGTTTAAGAAAAAACTCTGGTAGAGAGGCTTACAATGTCTCATTATTATTTTATATTCATATATTGTGTGTTCATGAGGCTTTTCTTTAATCTTTCATCCTTATTCTCTGACCGCTTAATCCTCTTTGACCATTCTAAGCTAAGCTATACCTGTTTCTGGTTAATTCTTTCCCTAGGGATGGGCTGGTCAGGTGTTGGCCTGTATATCCTCCCCCTTCTCCTCTAGTCAGTCTGGTGTTGACAAAGGCTTTAACAAGCCGAAACGTTCACCTCCTTTCATATTTCTCTGTGGATTTTCCGCATATATATATATATATATATATATATATATATATATATATATATATATATATATATATATATGGCACAACTCTCCTAAACACGAGAGTGAAGTATAGAACTTTAGAACACTTTCCCACCAGGAGACTCGAACCCTAGCCAGCACAGAAGCCTTCCAGCAACTGGCATAACAGGTATGCCTTAACCCGCTCCACCACCCACTCAGACCCTTAAAAGAGATGGTAATTTCGGAGTATTTAAATACACCAAAGATCACCACCTCCCAAGAGCACTAGAGCAAGTGAGGGGTCATTTAGACGTTAATTTCATCAAGTCCCTGTTAATATGGGAAGACACAGTGTCTATGCTTAAGGCACAACTCTCCTAAACACGAGAGTGAAGTATAGAACTTTAGAACACTTTCCCACCAGGAGACTCGAACCCTAGCCAGCACAGAAGCCTTCCAGCAACTGGCATAACAGGTACGCCTTAACCCGCTCCACCACCCACTCAGACCCTTAAAAGAGGTGGTAATTTCGGAGTATTTAAATACACCAAAGATCACCACCTCCCAAGAGCACTAGAGCAAGTGAGGGGTCATTTAGACGTTAATTTCATTAAGTCCCTGTTAATATGGGAAGACACAGTGTCTATGCTTAAGGCACAACTCTCCTAAACACGAGAGTGAAGTATAGAACTTTAGAACACTTTCCCACCAGGAGACTCGAACCCTAGCCAGCACAGAAGCCTTCCAGCAACTGGCATAACAGGTACGCCTTAACCCGCTCCACCACCCACTCAGACCCTTAAAAGAGATGGTAATTTCGGAGTATTTAAATACACCAAAGATCACCACCTCCCAAGAGCACTAGAGCAAGTGAGGGGTCATTTAGACGTTAATTTCATCAAGTCCCTGTTAATATGGGAAGACACAGTGTCTATGCTGTATTTGGTGTATTTAAATACTCCGAAATTACCATCTCTTTTAAGGGTCTGAGTGGGTGGTGGAGCGGGTTAAGGCGTACCTGTTATGCCAGTTGCTGGAAGGCTTCTGTGCTGGCTAGGGTTCGAGTCTCCTGGTGGGAAAGTGTTCTAAAGTTCTATACTTCACTCTCGTGTTTAGGAGAGTTGTGCCTTAAGCATAGACACTGTGTCTTCCCATATTAACAGGGACTTGATGAAATTAACGTCTAAATGACCCCTCACTTGCTCTAGTGCTCTTGGGAGGTGGTGATCTTTGGTGTATTTAAATACTCCGAAATTACCATCTCTTTTAAGGGTCTGAGTGGGTGGTGGAGCGGGTTAAGGCGTACCTGTTATGCCAGTTGCTGGAAGGCTTCTGTGCTGGCTAGGGTTCGAGTCTCCTGGTGGGAAAGTGTTCTAAAGTTCTATATATATATATATATATATATATATATATATATATATATATATATATATATATATATATATATATATATATACATATATATATATATATATATATATATATATATATATATATATATATATATATATATATATATATATATATGCAGAAAATCCACAAAGAAATGGGAATAGAAGATGAACGTTTCGGCTGTTCAAAGACGTTGTCAACAACAGACTGACTAGGAGAAACAAAAGGAGGGTACAGGTCAACAGCTGAAGCCAACCACATATCCCCAGGTAAAGAATTATCCAGAAGCAGGTACAGATTAGCTTAGAATAATACAATTAAGCCGTCAGAGCATAAGGATGAAAGATTAAAGAAAAAGCCTCACTGAACACACAATATATGAATATAATATTGAAACATAGTAACCCTTTCAGAGTTTTTTCTTAAACTGTTGTGCAATATTTTAACTTAAAATGGATCAAGTTTGTACATATCAGTACTAACATTGATAAGATTTGGACACTGATCAAGGAAGATTCAATCAAGTTCCGTTCCACGAAATCACCGCAATTAGTAATGCTTTTCGCTCCATCCCACTTAATAGTGTGATCACTGTCATGAACTCACCCCCTCCCTACCTATGGTTGGGGTTGCTCTCACGGGTCTTCGCCCACCTGTTCCTGGCGCCACTGTCCGCCCCGAGGGCTACCCCAGTTGGCCAAGGGCTGGCCTTATACAACCCAAGTGATTGGGGGAGGTTCTAGCCTTCTATAACTCACCTGAACCTGCCCGTCCTGACATTGGGAGGCTCTCTCTCTCTTTGATACCTGGTCTGCTCTAAGGTCGCCAGCTGGGTGTTTAGACTTGTGTCCCAGCAACACATCAGTGGTCTCATGAATTATATTACTCAAGGATGCAATGTCTCATGCAGTACAAGCTGTCATTAATGGTCTCACTCATAACAGTCCTAAAGAGTGGAGGCTCACTTAAACTCATCAGTTAGTTTAAAAGTTTACTGAAAAAAGGTATATATATATATATATATATATATATATATATATATATATATATATATATATATATATATATATATATATATATATATATATATATATATATATATATATATATATATATATATATATATATGAATGAAAACTCACACCCCAGAAGTGACTCGAACCCATACTCCCAGAAGCAACGCAACTGGTAACTACAGGGCGCCTTAATCCGCTTGACCATCACGGCCGTCAAAAGGAAGTGATAGCCGAGGCTATTTGAGCCACTTCCCCGACGGCAACTCGGATGGTAATCTTGGGCATAGCATTTCACCAAATCACCTCATTCTTTGGGGCACACGTGAGGAACACAAATGCAAACAAGCCTGAATGGTCCCCAGGACTATATGCGAATGAAAACTCACACCCCAGAAGTGACTCGAACCCATACTCCCAGAAGCAACGCAACTGGTAACTACAGGGCGCCTTAATCCGCTTGACCATCACGGCCGTCAAAAGGAAGTGATAGCCGAGGCTGTTTGAGCCACTTCCCCGACGGCAGACGGAATCCGCAATCCGGTCAAGCGGATTAAGGCGCCCTGTAGTTACCAGTTGCGTTGCTTCTGGGAGTATGGGTTCGAGTCACTTCTGGGGTGTGAGTTTTCATTCGCATATAGTCCTGGGGACCATTCAGGCTTGTTTGCATTTGTGTTCCTCACGTGTGCCCCAAAGAATGAGGTGATTTGGTGAAATGCTATGCCCAAGATTACCATCCGAGTTGCCGTCGGGGAAGTGGCTCAAATAGCCTCGGCTATCACTTCCTTTTGACGGCCGTGATGGTCAAGCGGATTAAGGCGCCCTGTAGTTACCAGTTGCGTTGCTTCTGGGAGTATGGGTTCGAGTCACTTCTGGGGTGTGAGTTTTCATTCGCATATAGTCCTGGGGACCATTCAGGCTTGTTTGCATTTGTGTTCCTCACGTGTGCCCCAAAGAATGAGGTGATTTGGTGAAATGCTATGCCCAAGATTACCATCCGAGTTGCCGTCGGGGAAGTGGCTCAAATAGCCTCGGCTATCACTTCCTTTTGACGGCCGTGATGGTCAAGCGGATTAAGGCGCCCTGTAGTTACCAGTTGCGTTGCTTCTGGGAGTATGGGTTCGAGTCACTTCTGGGGTGTGAGTTTTCATTCGCATATAGTCCTGGGGACCATTCAGGCTTGTTTGCATATATATATATATATATATATATATATATATATATATATATATATATATATATATATATATATATATATATATATATATATATATATATATGTCGTACCTAGTAGCCAGAACGCACTTCTCAGCCTACTATGCAAGGCCCGATTTGCCTAATAAGCCAAGTTTTCATGAATTAATTGTTTTTCGACAACCTAACCTACCTAACCTAACCTAACCTAACTTTTTCCGCTACCTAACCTAACCTAACGTATAAAGATAGGTTAGGTTAGGTTAGGTAGGGTTGGATAGGTTCGGTCATATATCTAGGTTAATTTTAACTCCAATAAAGAAAAATTGACCTCATACATAATTAAATGGGTAGCTTTATCATTTCATAAGAAGAAAAATTGAGAAAATATAATAATTCAGGAAAACTTGGCTTATTAGGCAAATCGGGCCTTGCATAGTAGGCTGAGAAGTGCGTTCTGGCTACTAGGTACGACATATATATATATATATATATATATATATATATATATATATATATATATATATATATATATACATATATATATATATACATACATATAAATTGCATAAAGAAATGTCTATAAGTGGAATCGTCCGCTGTCGGCAACACTTCTCACGACACGTCTCTGGTAACACGGTCAGCTGACTGGGTCCACTCCTCAAGTGGCAGGCACACATCTCGCGCCTCTGGCAACATGATCAGCTGGCGGATCCAGCTGTCAAAACGGCTGAGGCTCTCCCCGCGCCTCTGGCAACAGGATCAGCTGATGGGTCCAACTGTCACACAGCTCAGCCACTTCAAAATTCCTTCTGGCCTCTCAAAAGTCAGTCCCCACTTCTAGACACACTAACGTCAACGCCTCTATATACTAAAGCTCACACGTACCAACTCATGCCTATATGAGCTCCTTGGCTCCTAGCCTAACACTATCACATAGACAATAAGATAACAAGAAATGTTTACTACATATAAAATATACTAGTTCGCCTAGATCTCAAAGGGGTACAGGGTGGGACAATTATCAACCTTACTTCATTCCAACCAAGAAGCCGACTCGTCCTCTGTTGAGGGATGTTGAGGTTCATGGTCCTGGCTTCTGGTCTCCCGACCATCAGTTCCCACACACACAGGTTCCTCCATCATCCTTGTGGTATCGCGTCCTCGCCGTTCTCACTCCCGACTGGTACTGCCTTCCTCCTCCTCTTTCCAGGCTAATGGAGACAGGTACCTCTGTCGTCGTCGTCTTCCACTCTCACCGGCACTGCCGACCCATGCAGTCCAGCACAGTTCCCTTCGCCTCACTGCCAGTAGATTCGGCCCGGCCGTAGCTTCTCACTTGATATGTGTAACGTGGTCCGCTGGGCGTCCCAGACGTCTCCAGCCCCAACGTTCGTGCCTGCTGCAGACTCTTGGTAGCAGAACTCTTGAATCTCCAATCTGGCCTATCCTTGCTTGTGGGTACTCCAAGGATTAAGGGTGGCCTCCCAGTCTGTCTGCCATATCGAAGCGAAGCTTAAATCTACTGGTAAGGGCTCTCTAGCCTCTAGATCCGTAGCTGACTCGAGCGCGTCCTCACTCTAGGGCGGCTCGTGGCGTACTCTCCCCACCAGTTACGACGCCTTGGCGGGAAACGGATGGCTCGACGCCATCCTGTCCCCAAAATAGCATAAGCCCCTTGCATTATCAAACTTAACAAGCTATTTTACAGCCAGCATAATCACGCTCCACGCTTTTCCACACATGAAAATGTTCCCTGAACATCAGAGAATACTTAGGTTACGGAAATATGACTCTCAAAGCTGGGAAGCAGGAAACATAGGGGTGGAACACCGTCACATCACATATAATCGTGTGTAGATACAATGCACTAGATGTTTGGGCAATTCTAATATTATAAGCAAGTCGGGACAACCACAATTGTAAGGATTTTCCTGTTTGTCCAAGGTACACAGAAACACAATCATTGCAGGGAATCAAATACACACAACCTGCTGTACCAGGGTAATTTTTTATTAAATTGGACTTGGTCGTACTATTAGTGAACACCATATTGATATCAAGTTTCTTAAAAACTGTGGAAAGTTTTTCAAGTTCAGTAGCATAAGGTACCACCAATGAGTTTCTAATTTCTGGTTTTGTTTTGGGGACATGATTATAAAACGTTCGCATAGCTTGTCCGAACGAGCAATCTAAAAACATCTTAGGGTATTGTAAACTCTTCCCAGTTTCATATATTTTAGCAATCTTATTATCAAAAAACTCAGGGCTGAATACCCTCAAAGCTCAAAGAAACATTCCTGAAAATACTGCCTGTTTAGCTTTACTAAGATGATTCGAATAACAATGAACATACGACCCCATGTTGGTAGGTTTCCTATTCACATTAAATTTTAAATTTCTATTGACTCTATTGTCACGGTAAAATCTCTAGGAAGAGATTCAGCCTACTCTATTATCGCCTATTCTACTCATTCACGTCTATGTAATCAAGAACTGCAGCCAAGAACACCAACAACAACTGCTTCCAGACCTCTAGACAGTATACCAGTCTCCCCATTGCACCATGGCCCGTCACCCCACCTCGCACCTGGGTCGCTGGGAGGCCACGCCCCCCATAACAAGCAGTTTAACAGCCGGTTCATAGTTAAAGAAGTCACCAGTGCCCACTGGCCAGCCGATATTCTGTATATACAAGGCTACCAAGCCCTCCAAGATTCAGATTACTCCTGTGTGCTAAACTGAGTAGACCCGTTGACACATCTCGGTGTGGTAACGACTTTAGTCAGATTAGCTCATGGTATTCTGCACCATATTTCATGTTGCACCTTAACGTAACGTAAATTTGAGTGTTCATCTTGTTTGTTTTGCACATTTTGTATTAAAGCCAAGCCTGGATATTATTTTACGTTTTGTAATTTTTTTTAACTTCCATTTTTGTTTTAAAGTAAAGTATTTTTATTTTTTTCCCCCTGCTTTATTCTACAGTTTATCACACTGTGACGACACCTTTTGCAGTTTAATTTTTTTTTTAAATATTCTGTGACCGGCATTACAGACTGCACGACCACCAACGTTACAGTCACAAATTGAGGGCCTGTTCTAGGAGCTTGACTCAGGTAATGCTTCTAGACCCTTCACTTAAAGTTGCAGTAACTGTACTTGGCTTTATTACAAATATAATTTTTCAAAACTCTTATTCTTTGACTAATTTTAATGGTGCTTCATACTGTTTGCTTTCCAGAAGTAGCATTTTATGATTGTTAGATGAGTTTGGATTACGTGGTCTTGTGGTCACAATCATACTCGTGATTGGTTGTTCTATAATCTTTGCTATATCCTGTGTTTCCACCTTATTCTCGTCCCTACAGGAGAGTTCTCAATCCGGCAGATCACCCCCTTTGGTACCCTGGTACTTTGGTCTGTCTTCGGGTCAAGTACACCCACATCTTTGCAATCCGAACGTAGGAGGATAGGAACGTAGGAGGGCCAAAGTTCTTCTCGCACAGTCTATGCTGTAAGGTTGGGACCCTTAAAAGCAGTTCTCGTCATTAATTGACACTTCGCACCCCTATGCGTCGGTCAGAGATATGGTACTTACACAGGTAGGGAGTTAACATTCTTTTCCAGAGCACAAAGATTGTTAATTCTGTAAGTACTATCTAGTTTTAGTAGGAAACCTCTTACCTTTGCTCTCGTCATTAAAGACAAGGTAAGGAATCCCTACATTTTTTGGACTACCTTTGAGACAATTGTCTCAACATTCAAGTAGGATCCCTCTTGCCCTTATCCTCGTCATATAGAGTTCTGGGTACATGATATATATGTATATATATATATATATTGGTGTATACTGGCAGCAGGTTTTCTTTCAAACATGTTTCATTGAATATGACCGCATATTCTGTATTTATTATTTTCTGGTTTAGGGCTTCTATCCCTCTAACTATTTTCTTAGCATCAGGGCTTAATTGAAATAGGAGTTCTCCAAAACTCATTTTCGTACTTTTAAGGTGAAGAAAAGAAGTGATTTACTATAGAGTGTATTACACTTATTTGTATAATTTGCACGACGTTTCGAACCTCCATGGTTCATTCTCAAGTGAACAGATCTTACAATACTAGTTGATTTTATACCCGCATTAGGTCAGGTGATAATACAATGAAGGTGAAAACACGGGGGGATACATAAGGGATAAACATAGGGGCTGCAGAAGGCTTATTGGCCCATACGAGGCATCTCCTATCTAAACACAAAGATTAATCCAGTGTAATTGGCCTGTTATGTTGGACATTGTCTTCTGTGTTGGCATCGATATGTTCTTGTCTTGTCCTTACTCTCATGGTGGGTAGAGTAAATAGTTCCGTGATTTGGGTGTTCATGGTAGGTCGCTCTATTCTTATGTGAATTGCCTCAAGAATTTGTAATCTTCTTGAATCTTGGGTTTTGTCTATTATGCAAGTATTTTTGTTCAACATTTCTCTTGTTAGAGTAATGTCATGGGCTTGTCTCATGTGATTCCTAGGGGCACCAGATTGAAGATGGCATGTCAAACGCCTCGTCAGCTTGGTCGACGTCATACCTATGTACTTACATTGAAGGTTACATCCTTCGTGGGGGCAAGTGTACATGTATACAACGCTTGACTGCTGTAGAGGGTTCTCCGTCGGCTTCGGGCTGTTTTTGATAAGGAGTTCGGAAGTCTTCTTGGTTTTGTAGAATATTATCAGGTTTATGTTTTGGTTAGGAGTAGTGCTTTTTACTCCTTTACGGATTATTTCTTTCATTATTCTTTCCTCTTTTATATGTTCACTGTGCATGGTTGATTTGTAATATAATTTTATTGGGGGTGTTGTGGTTTCTGTTCTAGGTTCTGAATTATACCAACGGTCCAAGTGTCTTCTTATAGCAGCGTTTATTTCCGCGTTGCTATATCCGTTGTTCACCAATACCTGAGTTACTCTTTCAAACTCTCTACTCACGTTGCTCCATTCAGAGCAGTGGGTAAGCGCTCGACGAATATAAGCATTGAGAACACTGGCTTTGTATCTTTGGGGGCACTCACTTCTACCGTTCAGGCATAATCCTATGTTGTGGGCTTGGTATATACGTTGGTGCTTAAAGAGGTTCCTGTTTTTGTTATTAGTACATCCAAGAATGGCAGACTGTTATTTTCACTATTTTCATGTGTAAATCGGAGTACTGACTCTCTCTCTAGGTGTCTTTTTAGGTCAATTAGTTCATCTGAGTCTTTTACTATTACGAATATGTCATCTACATAACGGCAGTATACAGTTGGTTTTTGTCTGCTACTGAAGACCCTATCTTCGATGGTTCCCATATAAAAATTAGCAAATAAAACTCCTAAGGGGGAGCCCATTGCTACTCCGTCTATTTGTAAATACATGTCTCCTTGTGGACTGATGAAAGGGGCTTCCTTTGTACATGCTTCGAGAAGACTTTTCAAGTGTGGCTCAGGTATGTCTAATTTGGGGGTGCTCTCGTCTCTGTATACTCTGTCCAGTATCATTCCTATGGTTGTGTCGACTGGGACGTTGGTAAAAAGGGATTCAACGTCCAGGGAAGCGATGATTCCATCGGGCTGGGTAGATTTGATCAATTCTAGGAAATCTGCTGATGATTGTAGACTAAACTTACTTGGAGTGTATGGAGTTAGGAGTTCATTGAGTTTCTTTGCCAGGTGATAAGTTGGGGTTGGTATTTGGCTGATTATAGGGCGTAGTGGGTTACCTGGTTTATGCGTCTTAACATTGCCGTAGGCATATCCTAAGCCATAGTCGCCTTGAAGTTTATTGAAATGCACACTACCTTTCTTTGCGTTGATTGCTGTAATTGTTTTGTTTACTTTCCGCTTAAGGTCTTCTACGGGGTTCCTCGTGATTCGTTGAAATTTGGAGTCGTCACTTAGGATGTCGCTAATTTTGTTCATGTATTCATGGGTAGGAATCAATACATATGCTGCTGTTTTGTCGGCTTTTCTTATTGTTACGTCTTTCAGATTTTTTAGTTGTTTCGCTGCTTCTTTGAGTCGTGGGGTTAAGATTGTAGATGAATATGTTCCTCGTTTTTTCCCTGCTTCTGCAAGTAGTTCAGCTTGAAGTGTGTCAGTGGTGATGACTTTTTTGTTGTCTTCTAGCTTATGGATATCGTCCAGAAGCATTTCGATTTCCAGGCGTTTTTGATGCATCTTTGGTTTAGATAAGAATTGACAATTTAGACCAAGATTTAAGAGGTCTCGTTGGTCCTGGGTAAGATCATAAGAAGTCAGGTTAAAGTAGCCATCTTTAGGACGAGGGATTTTTAGCTGTCCACCGTTTAGGGATGTTAACTTACGGAGTGTCTTTGTTTCTACAAGAGTTTTATGTTGTTGTTTCAGGTTAAATAGTTCACTGTTGATGGTTTGCTTGAGTTGGATAGGGATGTCGTACTGGGTCCATTTGTTTAACAGATGCTCCGCCTGCTGTATAAAGGTTTGGAGGGCTTCCTTCTTCTTGTTTAGTTGATGCCGAATGAGCTCTTGCCTATACCTATAGGTAAACTCTGTATTGCGGACTGCTGGGTCATAACAATATATATGTTACGTTACATAACAATATGTTACGTCTATTAACAATATATGTTAATAGACGTAACAATAAGAAAAGCTGACAAAACAGCAGCATATGTATTGATTCCTACCCATGAATATATGAACAAAATTAGCGACATCCTAAGTGACGACTCCAAATTTCAACGAATCACGAGGAACCCCGTAGAAGACCTTAAGCGGAAAGTAAACAAAACAATTACAGCAATCAACGCAAAGAAAGGTAGTGTGCATTTCAATAAACTTCAAGGCGACTATGGCTTAGGATATGCCTACGGCAATGTTAAGACGCATAAACCAGGTAACCCACTACGCCCTATAATCAGCCAAATACCAACCCCAACTTATCACCTGGCAAAGAAACTCAATGAACTCCTAACTCCATACACTCCAAGTAAGTTTAGTCTACAATCATCAGCAGATTTCCTAGAATTGATCAAATCTACCCAGCCCGATGGAATCATCGCATCCCTGGACGTTGAATCCCTTTTTACCAACGTCCCAGTCGACACAACCATAGGAATGATACTGGACAGAGTATACAGAGACGAGAGCACCCCCAAATTAGACATACCTGAGCCACACTTGAAAAGTCTTCTCGAAGCATGTACAAAGGAAGCCCCTTTCATCAGTCCACAAGGAGACATGTATTTACAAATAGACGGAGTAGCAATGGGCTCCCCCTTAGGAGTTTTATTTGCTAATTTTTATATGGGAACCATCGAAGATAGGGTCTTCAGTAGCAGACAAAAACCAACTGTATACTGCCGTTATGTAGATGACATATTCGTAATAGTAAAAGACTCAGATGAACTAATTGACCTAAAAAGACACCTAGAGAGAGAGTCAGTACTCCGATTTACACATGAAAATAGTGAAAATAACAGTCTGCCATTCTTGGATGTACTAATAACAAAAACAGGAACCTCTTTAAGCACCAACGTATATACCAAGCCCACCAACATAGGATTATGCCTGAACGGTAGAAGTGAGTGCCCCCAAAGATACAAAACCAGTGTTCTCAATGCTTATATTCGTCGAGCGCTTACCCACTGCTCTGAATGGAGCAACGTGAGTAGAGAGTTTGAAAGAGTAACTCAGGTATTGGTGAACAACGGATATAGCAACGCGGAAATAAACGCTGCTATAAGAAGACACTTGGACCGTTGGTATAATTCAGAACCTAGAACAGAAACCACAACACCCCCAATAAAATTATATTACAAATCAACCATGCACAGTGAACATATAAAAGAGGAAAGAATAATGAAAGAAATAATCCGTAAAGGAGTAAAAAGCACTACTCCTAACCAAAACATAAACCTGATAATATTCTACAAAACCAAGAAGACTTCCGAACTCCTTATCAAAAACAGCCCGAAGCCGACGGAGAACCCTCTACAGCAGTCAAGCGTTGTATACATGTACACTTGCCCCCACGAAGGATGTAACCTTCAATGTAAGTACATAGGTATGACGTCGACCAAGCTGACGAGGCGTTTGACATGCCATCTTCAATCTGGTGCCCCTAGGAATCACATGAGACAAGCCCATGACATTACTCTAACAAGAGAAATGTTGAACAAAAATACTTGCATAATAGACAAAACCCAAGATTCAAGAAGATTACAAATTCTTGAGGCAATTCACATAAGAATAGAGCGACCTACCATGAACACCCAAATCACTTAACTATTTACTCTACCCACCATGAGAGTAAGGACAAGACAAGAACATATCGATGCCAACACAGAAGACAATGTCCAACATAACAGGCCAATTACACTGGATTAATCTTTGTGTTTAGATAGGAGATGCCTCGTATGGGCCAATAAGCCTTCTGCAGCCCCTATGTTTATCCCTTATGTATCCCCCCGTGTTTTCACCTTCATTGTATTATCACCTGACCTAATGCGGGTATAAAATCAACTAGTATTGTAAGATCTGTTCACTTGAGAATGAACCATGGAGGTTCGAAACGTCGTGCAAATTATACAAATAAGTGTAATACACTCTATAGTAAATCACTTCTTTTCTTCACCTTAAAAGTACGAAAATGAGTTTTGGAGAACTCCTATTTCAATTAAGCCCTGATGCTAAGAAAATAGTTAGAGGGATAGAAGCCCTAAACCAGAAAATAATAAATACAGAATATGCGGTCATATTCAATGAAACATATATATATATAACTGAAAACTCACACCCCAGAAGTGACTCGAACCCATACTCCCAGAAGCAACGCAACTGGTATGTACAAGACGCCTTAATCCACTTGACCATCACGACCGGACATAATGAGGTGATAGCTGAGGCTATTTGAACCACCCCACCGCCGGCACTCGGATAGTAATCTTGGGCATAGCATTTTACCAAATCACCTCATTCTTTAGGGCACACGTGAGGAACACAAATGCGAACAAGCCTGAATGGTCCCCAGGACAATATGCAACTGAAAACTCACACCCCAGATGTGACTCGAACCCATACTCCCAGGAGCCACGCAACTGGTATGTAAAAGACGCCTTAATCCAAAATTCGCCTTAATCGCCTTAGACGCCTTAATCAAAATTCGAGTCACTTCTGGGGTGTGAGTTTTCAGTTGCATATTGTCCTGGGGACCATTCAGGCTTGTTCGCATTTGTGTTCCTCACGTGTGCCCTAAAGAATGAGGTGATTTGGTAAAATGCTATGCCCAAGATTACTATCCGAGTGCCGGCGGTGGGGTGGTTCAAATAGCCTCGGCTATCACCTCATTATGTCCGGTCGTGATGGTCAAGTGGATTAAGGCGTCTTGTACATACCAGTTGCGTTGCTTCTGGGAGTATGGGTTCGAGTCACTTCTGGGGTGTGAGTTTTCAGTTATATATATATATGTTTCATTGAATATGACCGCATATTCTGTATTTATTATTTTCTGGTTATTTTCTGGTTATTATTTTCTGTAGGGTAAGGCAGGTCCTAGTCAATAACGGCTTCTCCAATGGTTTCATCGAAGACATCATAAGAAGGAAAGTGAAAAGCCATGCAACCTCTGAAGAGACAACTAACACAACACCTATACCCCCTATTAGACTATTTTACAGGAACTTCTTTTCCACAGCTCATAAAACGGAGGAAAGGGTCCTGAAAGATATTGTTAATAGAAACGTTATCCCTACAGACAAAAATCAGAGGATACAACGCGACGATTTACTATAAAACCAGAAAAACGACCAGCCTACTCATGAGAAACTCTCCAGACACAAAACAGAACGCTTTAAAAGAGACTAATGTCGTCTATGCCTTCAAATGCCCACTTGGGGACTGTAAGCTCCAAAAAAACCAGTATATAGGCAAGACAACAACATCTCTTTCTAGGCGTTTAACGATGCATAAGCAACAGGGCTCCATTAAGGAACATATAATCTCTTCCCATAACCAAACCATCGCCAGAGAAATCCTAGTAAACAACACAGAAATCATCGATAGATACAGCGATAGCAGGCGGCTTGACGTTTGCGAGGCACTACACATCAAGAAGTCAACACCAGCAATCAACAGCCAATTATTGCACAACTATATTCTACCCACCTCAAGACTCCGCTCCAATATAGAAGCATCAAGAAATATGGACCAATAGGATTTCTACAAACACTTCTATTCAATACCCATTGTTTCTGTTCTGTCTTGTGTTGATACTTTTAATACCCTATTAATATCCCCTCCTGTTCTGTCTTGTGTTAATGCCACATCACCCTTCCCACCTCACTCAAATGTAGATATAAAATCAGAGATACGTTCTAATCAGTTGTGTATTTGTGAAGTCTTTGAAAATGTAATAAGTTTTACGAAACGCGCCCGTGTCGCGTCAGACTAGAAATAAAAATGAATTTTGGAGAAGTGATTTTTGATTTACCTCCAACAGTGAAGCGTAATGTACGAAAGATTGAGAAAATTCGTGTTAGAATTATTAATCTTACTTTTTCGGTCATATTTAATAATATATGTCTACAGGAAAGACTGCTACCAAAATATACTAATATGTATATATATATATATATATATATATATATATATATATATATATATATATATATATATATATATATATATATATATATATATATATATATATATATATATATATATATCTATATATATATATATATATATATATCTATATATATATATATATATATATATATATATATATATATATCTATATATATATATATATATATATATATATATATATATCTATATATTTATATATATATATATATATATATATATATATATATATATATATATGTCGTACCTAGTAGCCAGAACTCACTTCTCAGCCTACTATGCATGGCCCGATATGCCTAATAAGCCTAGTTTTCATGAATTAATGTTTTTTCGACAACCTAACCTACCTAACCTTACCTAACCTAACGTTTTCGGCTACCTAACCTAACCTAACCTATAAAGATAGGTTAGGTTAGGTTAGGTAGGGTTGGTTAGGTTCGGTCATATATCTACGTTAATTTTAACTCCAATAAAAAAAAATTGACCTCATACATAATGAAATGGGTAGCTTTATCATTTCATAAGAAAAAAATTAAAGAAAATATATTAATTCAGTAAAACTTGGCTTATTAGGCAAATCGGGCCTCGCATAGTAGGCTGAGAAGTGAGTTCTGGCTACTAGGTACGACATATATATATATATATATATATATATATATATATATATATATATATATATATATAGGTTAGGTTAGGTTAGGCTATTATATATATATACTATTATATATACTTATATATACTATTATATAATACTATTATATATACTAGGCTATTATATATATATATATGTCGTACCTAGTAGCCAGAACTCACTTCTCAGCCTACTATGCGAGGCCCGATTTGCCTAATAAGCCAAGTTTTACTGAATTAATATATTTTCTCTATTTTTTTTCTTATGAAATGATAAAGCTACCCATTTAATTATGTATGAGGTCAATTTTTTTTTATTGGAGTTAAAATTAACGTAAATATATGACCGAACCTAACCAACCCTACCTAACCTAACCTAACCTATCTCTATAGGTTAGGTTAGGTTAGGTAGCCGAAAACGTTAGGTTAGGTTAGGTTAGGTAGGTTAGGTTGTCGAAAAAACATTAATTCATGAAAACTAGGCTTATTAGGCAAATCAGGCCTTGCATAGTAGGCTGAGAAGTGAGTTCTGGCTATTAGGTACGACATATATATATATATATATATATATATATATATATATGTCGTACCTAGTAGCCAGAACTCACTTCTCAGCCTACTATGCAAGGCCCGATTTGCCTAATAAGCCAAGTTTTCATGAATTAATGTTTTTTCGTCTGCCTAACCTACCTAACCTAACCTAACCTAGCTTTTTTTGGCTACCTAACCAAACCTTACCTATATATATAGGTTAGGTTAGGTTAGGTAGGGTTGGTTAGGTTCGGTCATATATCTACGTTAATTTTAACTCAATAAAAAAAAATTGACCTCATACATAGTGAAAAGGGTAGCTTTATCATTTCATAAGAAAAAAATTATTGTAAATATATTAATTCATGAAAACTTGGCTTATTAGGCAAATCGGGCCTTGAATAGTAGGCTGAGAAGTGAGTTCTGGCTACTAGGTAGGACATATATATATATATATATATATATATATATATATATATATATATATATATATATATATATATATATATATATATATGTATATATATATATATATATATATATATATATATATATATATATATATATATATATATATATTATTAAATATGACCGAAAAAGTAAGATTAATAATTCTAACACGAATTTTCTCAATCTTTCGTACATTATGCTTCACTGTTGGAGGTAAATCAAAAATCACTTCTCCAAAATTCATTTTTATTTCTAGTCTGACGCGACACGGGCGCGTTTCGTAAAACTTATTACATTTTCAAAGACTTCACAAATACACAACTGATTAGAACTTGCGTTTCCCTGATTTTATATCTACATTTGAGTGAGGTGGGAAGGGTGATGTGGCATTACATTTACGTGAGGTGGGAAGGATGATGTGGCATTAACACAAGACAGAACACTAGAGGATATTAATAGGGTATTAAAAGTATCAACACAAGACAGAACAGAAACAATGGGTATTGAATAGAAGTGTTTGTAGAAAGCCTATTGGTCCATATTTCTTGATGCTTCTATATTGGAGCGGAGTCTTGAGGTGGGTAGAATATAGTTGTGCAATAATTGGCTGTTGATTGCTGGTGTTGACTTCTTGATGTGTAGTGCCTCGCAAACGTCAAGCCGCCTGCTATCGCTGTATCTATCGATGATTTCTGTGTTGTTTACTAGGATTTCTCTGGCGATGGTTTGGTTATGGGAAGAGATTATATGTTCCTTAATGGAGCCCTGTTGTTTATGCATCGTTAAACGCCTAGAAAGAGATGTTGTTGTCTTGCCTATATACTGGGTTTTTTGGAGCTTACAGTCCCCAAGTGGGCATTTGAAGGCATAGACGACGTTAGTCTCTTTTAAAGCGTTCTGTTTCGTGTCTGGAGAGTTTCTCATGAGTAGGCTGGCCGTTTTTCTGGTTTTATAGTAAATCGTCAGTTGTATCCTCTGATTTTTGTCTGTAGGGATAACGTTTCTATTAACAATATCTTTCAGGACCCTTTCCTCTGTTTTATGAGCTGTGGAAAAGAAGTTCCTGTAAAATAGTCTAATAGGGGGTATAGGTGTTGTGTTAGTTGTCTCTTCGGAGGTTGCATGGCTTTTCACTTTCCTTCTTATGATGTCTTCGATGAAACCATTGGAGAAGCCGTTATTGACTAGAACCTGCCTTACCCTACAGATTAGGCAGGTTCTAGTCAATAACGGCTTCTCCAATGGTTTCATCGAAGACATCATAAGAAGGAAAGTGAAAAGCCATGCAACCTCCGAAGAGACAACTAACACAACACCTATACCCCCTATTAGACTATTTTACAGGAACTTCTTTTCCACAGCTCATAAAACAGAGGAAAGGGTCCTGAAAGATATTGTTAATAGAAACGTTATCCCTACAGACAAAAATCAGAGGATACAACTGACGATTTACTATAAAACCAGAAAAACGGCCAGCCTACTCATGAGAAACTCTCCAGACACGAAACAGAACGCTTTAAAAGAGACTAACGTCGTCTATGCCTTCAAATGCCCACTTGGGGACTGTAAGCTCCAAAAAACCCAGTATATAGGCAAGACAACAACATCTCTTTCTAGGCGTTTAACGATGCATAAACAACAGGGCTCCATTAAGGAACATATAATCTCTTCCCATAACCAAACCATCGCCAGAGAAATCCTAGTAAACAACACAGAAATCATCGATAGATACAGCGATAGCAGGCGGCTTGACGTTTGCGAGGCACTACACATCAAGAAGTCAACACCAGCAATCAACAGCCAATTATTGCACAACTATATTCTACCCACCTCAAGACTCCGCTCCAATATAGAAGCATCAAGAAATATGGACCAATAGGCTTTCTACAAACACTTCTATTCAATACCCATTGTTTCTGTTCTGTCTTGTGTTGATACTTTTAATACCCTATTAATATCCTCTAGTGTTCTGTCTTGTGTTAATGCCACATCATCCTTCCCACCTCACGTAAATGTAATGCCACATCACCCTTCCCACCTCACTCAAATGTAGATATAAAATCAGGGAAACGCAAGTTCTAATCAGTTGTGTATTTGTGAAGTCTTTGAAAATGTAATAAGTTTTACGAAACGCGCCCGTGTCGCGTCAGACTAGAAATAAAAATGAATTTTGGAGAAGTGATTTTTGATTTACCTCCAACAGTGAAGCATAATGTACGAAAGATTGAGAAAATTCGTGTTAGAATTATTAATCTTACTTTTTCGGTCATATTTAATAATATATGTCTACAGGAAAGACTGCTACCAAAATATACTAATATATATATATATATATATGTCGTACCTAATAGCCAGAACGCACTTCTCAGCCTACTATTCAAGGCCCGATTTGCCTAATAAGCCAAGTTTTCATGAATTAATGTTTTTTCGTCTACCTAACCTACCTAACCTAACCTAACCTAGCTTTTTTGGCTACCTAACCTAACCTTACCTATAAATATAGGTTAGGTTAGGTTAGGTAGGGTTGGTTAGGTTCGGTCATATATCTACGTTAATTTTAACTCCAATAACAAAAAATTGACCTCATACATAGAGAAAAGGGTTGCTTTATCATTTCATAAGAAAAAAATTATGGTAAATATATTAATTCAGGAAAACTTGGCTTATTAGGCAAATCGGGCCTTGAATAGTAGGCTGAGAAGTGAGTTCTGGCTACTAGGTACGACATATACATATATATATATATATATATATATATATATATATATATATATATATATATATATATATATATATATATATATATATATATATATATATATATATATATATATATATATATATATATATATATATATATATATATATATATATATATATATATATATGTATATGTCGTACCTAGTAGCCAGAACGCACTTCTCAGCCTAATATGCAAGGCCCGATTTGCCTAATAAGCCAAGTTTTCATGAATTAATATATTTTTCCTAATTTTTTTCTTATGAAATGATAAATCTACCCATTTTATTATGTATGAGGTCAATTTTTTTTTATTGGAGTTAAAATTAACGTAGATATATGACAGAACCTAACCAACCCTACCTAACCTAACCTAACCTATCTTTATAGGTTAGGTTAGGTTAGGTAGCCGAAAAAGTTAGGTTAGGTTAGGTTAGGTAGGTTAGGTAGTCGAAAAACAATTAATTCATGAAAACTTGGCTTATTAGGCAAATCGGGCCTTGCATAGTAGGCTGAGAAGTGAGTTCTGGCTATTAGGTACGACATATATATATATATATATATATATATATATATATATATATATATATATATATATATATATATATATATATATATATATATATATATATATATATATATATATATATGTCGTACCTAGTAGCCAGAACTCACTTCTCAGCCTACTATGCAAGGCCCAATTTGCCAATAAGGCAAGTTTTCATGAATTAATTGTTTTTCGACTACCTAACCTACCTAACCTAACCTAACCTAACTTTTTCGGCTACCTAACCTAACCTAACCTATAAAGATAGGTTAGGTTAGGTTAGGTAGGGTTGGTTAGGTTCGGTCATATATCTACGTTAATTTTATTTCCAATAAAAAAACAATTGACCTCATACATAAAGAAATGGGTAGCTTTATCATTTCATAAGAAAAAAATTAGAGAAAATATATTAATTAAGGAAAACTTGGCTTATTAGGCAAATCAGGCCTTGCATATTAGGCCGGGAAGTGCGTTCTGGCTACTAGGTACGACATATATATATATATATATATATATATATATATATATATATATATATATATATATATATATATATATATATATATATGTCGTACCTAGTAGCCAGAACTCACTTCTCAGCCTACTATTCAAGGCCCGATTTGCCTAATAAGCCAAGTTTTCCTGAATTAATATATTTACTATAATTTTTTTCTTATGAAATGATAAAGCAACCCTTTTCTCTATGTATGAGGTCAATTTTTTGTTATTGGAGTTAAAATTAACGTAGATATATGACCGAACCTAACCAACCCTACCTAACCTAACCTAACCTATATTTATAGGTAAGGTTAGGTTAGGTAGCCAAAAAAAGCTAGGTTAGGTTAGGTTAGGTAGGTTAGGTAGACGAAAAAACATTAATTCATGAAAACTTGGCTTATTAGGCAAATCGGGCCTTGAATAGTAGGCTGAGAAGTGAGTTCTGGCTATTAGGTACGACATATATATATATATATATATATATATGTCGTACCTAGTAGCCAGAACTCACTTTTTGGCCTACTATTCAAGGCCCGATTTGCCTAATAAGCCAAATTTTTTTCTTATGAAATGATAAAGCTACCCATTTCATTATGTATGAGGTAAATTTTTTTTTATTGGAGTTAAAATTAACGTAGATATATGACCGAACCTAACCAACCCTACCTAACCTAACCTAACCTATCTTTATAGGTTAGGTTTGGTTAGGTAGCCGAAAAAGTTAGGTTAGGTTAGGTTAGGTAGGTTAGGTAGTCGAAAAAACATTAATTCATGAAAACTTGGCTTATTAGGCAAATCGGGCCTTGCATAGTAGGCTGAGAAGTGTGTTCTGGCTACTAGGTACGACATATATATATATATATATATATATATATATATATATATATATATATATATATATATATATATATATATATATATATAAATATAGTGGTACCATCTGTGGGGAACCGACCCTGTGAGATTTATATTTATTTAATTTATATGAATTCATACAGAATTTGTATTTATGTAATTTATATATTTCGATAGCAAATTGTATGAGGTTTAGTGAACTGTATTTCTGCAAATTCTCACAAATCGACTCCTTTACACATTAGGGGAGGTTTATATTAAATTTATATGTAGTCTATCCAAATTAATTGACTAACATTCACTACTGTATTAGAGTACATATATTAGTAATTAAAATTAGGAGGTATTATCTTAGTATATAGTAGGCCTGGTCCACCAGGTATAAACAAGGGTGTTGATACCAAATAATGCTCGTGGTTGAGGCTGGCATCAACACCACATATTGGTGTACCCAGTAACTGTTCTGCTTCCTCGTCAATTGATTCTCTCAAAGGGCACGTGCAATAATAGAAGTAATCCTATATATATATATGACAGCTATATCAGAGGAAATATTGGTAATTTATAAGATAAGGTCCAAGGAATAATTACCTGGGTTATTTCGCGACCTCTTGTTCTAACCGGAAAATTAATCCTATCTACTTAGCGTTACTGGCCAGGAATGACTAGATAAGATCTCCGAAAGAACCTCCCTTATAGTAGACGTTGGAGTTGATAACGGGACGATACTGGTCCTGTAACACTGTCCAAGAGCTCTATTGTGCGGACCTTGAAGTGAGCTCCACTCAAGACGGTAATGTTAAACAATAGCTGACACTCTGAGCCTCTCTCCCACTGACGCCTTGGCTCTCTTGTCCAGATGTCAATAAGTGGTAGAAAGGTCACATTTACTCTATTTTGGTACTAATAATTAAGTTGATTCACATGAGATGTTTTTATGATGTTAACAGTCCAAAGGCTGCTGTATTAAGAATAATTCCCAGCAGAATAGCTGGTGAATTTAATAGTACTATCTTTTAAAATGTAATGAGAAAAGGGACTGTGGTTAATCATTTTCTGTTTCACAATTCCACCGGTAACCAAAGAAGGCTGCTGACCACCAATAATAATTCATTGTGTAATGCCAACACGTACTAACAGGCAAATTTGTAGATTTTGGTGTTTTTTCATTTATAAAAGGGGAATATATTTTTTTGTATGCACTGTACATATTACAAACATGCATTTATACAGAAACGTTAAAGAATTACATGAAATGAATATTCATTTCGAATTTCCCTTTTTCAACAAATTTCAGACGCCTTGAAATTAATGCTAGTAATAAGAACACTGCTGGCACTACACTACAGAGGTTCCTGTCAAACCTGATGTCAAGTTAATATTTTTGACGTTTGTTCTTTGTTTCTAAGGTTCCGGTTGATAATATTATTGATGACCTTGCTCCTTAATTAATGAACCATGTATTACCTCTGCCTGCTGACATTATTGTCAATCTCGTTAAGCTGCGTATAAAAGCTTAACTAAAAGCTTTTAATAATGAGTATTGTTTACAGAATTTTGGAACGGCAATGGGGAATCCTTTATTGCCATTGCTTTCAAACTTGTACATGGAATTTTTCGAAAACATGTTTGTTTCAAAAATTACCCCTGGAATCATTTCATGGTTTAGGTATGTTGAGGATATTTTGTGTAGTTATCCTATAAATGTAAATTCTGACGAATTTTTAGCTGAACGTAATGATCAGGTCACCTCTATGAAATTTACTATAGACTGAAATTGATAAATGTTTGCCATTTTCATATATACTTATTCATAGGGAAGATTTTTCACTAAGGTTTAGTGTTTATAGAAAGCCTACGAATAATTTATCTTATGTTCATTATTTCTTAGTGCATAGATACAATGTTAAGAGGTAAATTTGTTCATCTATGTATCTAAGGTTCTGGTTGGGTAGTTAGTCCAGAATTCTTGGATGAAGAGTTTAGGAATATTGATTATTTTGGAATCAAGCTTTGTTATGCACCGAGTTTTTGAAAGTTTGCTGTAGTAAAGCACATCGTACACATTATAATAATAAATGCAGTGAGAAAATTCGCCCCAAAAATGTTTTATGTTTACCATATTTTTCTGGGTTCGAAAATATTATGAAGGCCTTGAACCTTTTTTGTATACATGCATTGTTTAATTACGAAAATCCTGTTGGAAAACTATTAGTTTGGAACAGTCCTCGTAGTGATAATTGTGTCATTTACAAAATACCTTGTAAAGACTGTAATAGGTTCAATTTAGGACAAACTTCCATATATTTGAAATTTATAATTTCGCAACATAAATATTCTTCATTAGCAAATTGTAAAAGCATTTTCAATTTGAACATTTTTTAATCTCCTTTAATTCATTTTACAAAATCATTTAATTTGAGCATTAGCCGTAGTTTGTATAATTTAGATCTATTTTTGATTGATCAGTTAAAGGGCGTTTTGAGTGGGATCATTGATACACATTTATCTCACCAATACATTATTATCCCATTATCTTATTAAAGACATTGTACCTCACCTCACCTTGTTCCTGCCTATATATCCACGCCACTGAACTGTAAATCCATCCTTCTGATGATGTATTATTAAATACGAAAGTAATTAAGGAAATTCCTCTCCTAATCCTTCCTGCGTGGTCTGATATTGTCATATATATATAAATATATATATATATATATATATATATATATAAATATATATATATATATATATATATATATATATATATATATATATATATATATATATATATATATATATATATATATTTTCCTTTATTGTGTATTTAAAGGTTACAAAACATACAAGACAAATGCCTAAAGGTTATGGATCTCTTGAAGCTCCTCCGCTTCTGGACAGGAACCGAGGACGCAGCAAGTATTTCCCCTCTGGATCGCCACACTGAGACGCTGAAACAAAAAACTGGAAGCCCTTGGGTCTCTGGTGACGTCAATGAGCTTGGAACCCAATTCCTTGAGAAATCCCAAGGCATGCGTCTCAGACGCTATGGGAACAAAGAGGTATTGACCTTCCAGTCGCCTGTACTTGAGTGATTTAGCTGTTTCCCTGTGGTTGGCCGCCCCACCTGCTTGATCAGCTCCGAAGTGTACATAGGTGTCAGCCAGGGTGGATACACATGTGTAATCCCACACCAACTGTCTACCCTCCTTCCATTAGTATATGGTGATGCCATCAGGGCGAAGTGCGGGGAAATCCGGGTTTTGGACCCCTAGGATGCGAGGTTCTCTCTCCGCTGGGCACCCAGCTGAGACGAGGCTTCTCTTGATGATGTCATTGACCTCGTTGTGTCTTGCATGCCAGCCCTTTGTGCTTCCGCAATGCAACCCATGCAGTCCGTATTGGTCTGCTTCCACCCTGTTGCAAATACACTTGTATTCAGTGTGAATTGGGGCACCAAGGCGGAGGGCCACTGCTACACGAAGGGATTCTGGATCTAGGCGTGTGCCCATTGCTGACATGGGTACTGCCAGGAGGAAGTCTCCTGCATGGGGGGCACGCACTGGTCTGAGGCGGGCTTTCTCCTTGTCTGATGTTGCGACGCTGAGCATGGCATCAGCTACTTTTTCCACTAGAAAGTGGTCCCAGCCGGACTGTTTGTGTTGTTTTGTTGGCTCTATAATGGTTGCTGGGGCTGCAAGAACATCCCACTGATTAGAACATTCGGTGAAAGCAGGATCGTGTATTCCTGCTGAATCTCTCAGGGTTGCAGGTAAAATATCTCTGACGAGGTCGTGCGGTGCATGGGAGGAGGAAAGGAAGGCTGGTAGAGCAATTTGGGAGGCTGTGCGGATACCTAGGCCGCCGAGTCTTACAGGAAGGGTTGCTTGCTCCCACTGAGAGTCGTCCTATATATATATTTATATATATATATATATATATATATATATATATATATATATATATATATATATATATATATATATATATATATATATATGCGAACAAGCCTGAATGGTCCCCAGGACAATATGACAATATGGTGGTGTGAGTTTTCAGTTATATATATATATATATATATATATATATATATATATATATATATATATATATATATATATATATCTATATATATATATATATATATCTATATATATATATATATATATATATCTATATATATATATATATATATATATATATATATATATATATATATATATATCTATATATATATATATATATGTCGTACCTAGTAGCCAGAACTCACTTCTCAGCCTACTATTCAAGGCCCGATTTGCCTAATAAGCCAAGTTTTCCTGAATTAATATATTTACTATAATTTTTTTCTTATGAAGTGATAAAGCAACCCTTTTCTCTATGTATGAGGTCAATTTTTTTTTATTGGAGTTAAAATTAACGTAGATATATGACCGAACCTAACCAACCCTACCTAACCTAACCTAACCTATATTTATATGTAAGGTTAGGTTAGGTAGCCAAAAAAAGCTAGGTTAGGTTAGGTTAGGTAGGTTAGGTAGACGAAAAAACATTAATTCATGAAAACTTGGCTTATTAGGCAAATCGGGCCTTGAATAGTAGGCTGAGAAGTGCGTTCTGGCTATTAGGTACGACATATATATATATATATATATATATATATATATATATATATATATATATATATATATATATATATATATATATATGTCGTACCTAGTAGCCAGAACTCACTTCTCAGCCTACTATGCAAGGCCCGATTTGCCTAATAAGCCAAGTTTTCATGAATTAAAGTTTTTTCGTCTACCTAACCTACCTAATCTAACCTAACCTAGCTTTTTTTGGCTACCTAACCTAACCTTACCTATATATATAGGTTAGGTTAGGTTAGGTAGGGTTGGTTAGGTTTGGTCATATATCTACGTTAATTTTAACTCCAATAAAAAAAATTGACCTCATACATAGTGAAAAGGGTAGCTTTATCATTTCATAAGAAAAAAAATATAGTAAATATATTAATTCAGGAAAACTTGGCTTATTAGGCAAATCGGGCCTTGAATAGTTGGCTGAGAAAAGAGTTCTGGCTACTAGGTACGACATATATATATATATAGGAGAAGGAGAAGCCGTTGTTATATATATATATATATATATATATATATATATATATATATATATATATATATTGTGACGATAATCTCCTTCAAGAGATTGAGCCTGCTCTTCCCTCCAAAATTACGTCTTCACAACTATATAAAAGACTATGGAAGAAATGTCCAACAACGACAACAAACACCAGCAAGGCTTGCCAGGGTGAGCAGAAACGTATGCAACCAGCCACCTGTTCGAACTCCAACCACCAAACTACCCGTTGATCGCTACGACTCCGCTGATTGGTCGCCGGTCTGGCTGCACCTGCCTCGCCCCCCCCCCCATACTACCCGATGTCTGGGGTCGCCCCAACATCAGTCTTCAGAATGTTCCGTGCTTTCGTAGCCAGCACACCTCCCAGCTAGACTCTAGAGTGTACTGAGAGAGGTGGTGGCTTTAAGCCAATATTCCAGCACCTCCCACTTACTGTTGTATTGCACTTCTTGTTATTTTGCCTTAACGTAACTTTCATTGTGTCATTTAAGTATTCTTATTATTTTGATTCATTGATTTTATTATACATATTTGTTTGTCCATATTTTCATGTTTTGATTTATTTAACGTAATTAAAATTTCATTGTTAAAGTTTACTTGTGTTTTGTGTGTCTTCTCCTTACCTTACCACAGACGAAGTTCCAGTTTTTCTATTTTTTTTATAACTATGTGACGAGGCCATACCCCTAGCCTTAAACAGCCGAACACCAACGCGTTACCGTCACAAGTTTTATGGGGGCCTGTCCTAGGAGCCTCACTCAGGTACTGGTGCCAAGTGGTAATTTATGGTAAGCGTATTTAACTCTGTTAACGTAGCTTTACTATTTTTCATTCAATTTCATTTTTTATAAGGTGCGGTGTATTGTGCATTACGAGAGTAACATATAGTGAAGGTGAGACAACTTTGGATTACGTGGTGACTGTAGGCCGCAGTCATACTCTTAATTGGTCATCTCTCCCTCCTTGTTATTACTCGTATTTACCATCTATGTCCCTTGAATATTTCTCATTCTGACAGATCATCATATTGGTACCCTGGTACTGTGGTCTGCCCCGGGTCAAGAGTACCCAATCTTCTGCAATCTGACTGTAGGAGGACAAAGAGGGCCATAGTTCCTCTAGCTCGAACTTTAGTTGCTGAATTGGGACCTCAGCAGCAGTTCTCGTCACCAGTTGACACCTCGCACCCCTACACGTCAGTCAGAGATGATGATACATACAACGGTAGGGAATTAGCTTATTTTTTCAGAGCACAAAAGTTCGCTAATTCTGTAAGTATCATATTAAATTCAGTAGGAAAAACTTGCTTTATGTCCTATAGAGACTTGGCAAGGTATGCCTACATCCTTGGACTACCAATTTTACTTTTGAAGCATTTAACTGTTTCATTTGTTTTCGAAACTTTGTTTCATTTGTTAGTAGGATTTTCTTGCCCTTATTCTCTTACATGAGTACCGGGTACAAGATTTCCTGCGCCCTTGATTTAATTTAATCATTTAATATCTTTCACTTAACGTTAATTGTTAAAGATCACACAGGATAGGTGCCAGTTGCCACGTTGTCCTGTTTCTGACATTTCATTATTGAACATTCGTGTACCTTTATTTGCTAATTTCACCATGTTTCGTCTCCAAACTTTCCGTGCAAATCCAGCAGGTGAAATAGGGACTTTAAGTCGTGCCAAGAGGACTGAACTACAAACTCTTGCACATGAGTATCAACTAGAAGTTCCCTACCAAGCCAACAAAAATGACCTACACAACCTGTTGCTGGATTACTATTTAGAGCAAGGTAAGATAGACTCTGAAACTCATGAAACTTACTATATTGCAGATAAAACTGATTTGGCAACGCTGAAACTCAAACTAGAGCTGGCCAAGATTGAAGAACGAACAGCTGCCATACGGAGGGAAGAACAAGAACGCGAAGCTGCTATGAGAGACGAACGAGAACGCGAAGCTGCTTTGAGGAGGGAAGAACAAGAACGAGAAATCACCCTCAGAGAACGTGAAGCTGCCTTGAGGAGAGACGAACAAGAACGTGAGGTTGCACTACTCCAGGAGCGGGAACGAGTACAGCTTGAAACCAAACGACGCGAGTTGGAGATGCAACGCGAACACGACAAGCAACAAGCGACTCTGGCTCTAGAGTGTCGTCAACGCGAAATCTCCTTGGAAACTTCACACTTCACTCAACGCCAACAAGCTACTGCCAATCTTCCCGTCAGTTTTAATATATCACATGCAAGTAAGTTAATGCCATCCTTTGTAGAAGCAGAAGTTGATGTGTTCTTTACCACCTTTGAAACCCTTGCTAATCAACTCAGTTGGCCTGTCGACCAATGGGCAACACTTCTCAGAGTCCATCTTACAGGTAGAGCTGCAGTCACACTCAGTACTTTGGCGTCTGAGAATGACTACTACACTCTGAAACAAGCAGTGTTAGACGCCTACCTACTTTCCACCGAAAGTTATAGAAGGAAATTCCGTGACCACCTGAAGGCAAGTACCACTACCTTCCTCGAGTTTGCTAACACGAAACGGAGGTATTTCATGAAATGGCTGGAAGCAGCACATGTCTCTACTTTTACAGAACTCGTGAACCTGATGCTTGTTGAAGAATTCTTGAGACGTGTGCCGCCTCCTGTCCGCCTCTACTTAGCAGATAAAGAAGAAACCGACTACCTGAAGTGTGCTAAGTCGGCTGACACTTACAGCCTCATCCACCGGCTGACACCTGAACCATCCTCCAGTAAGAAGTCGTGGTACAGTTACGAGAAGGTGAGCCCCGATCAAGCTGGTTCACAACTGTACTGCAAGTATTGTAGACTCTATGGACATACCATAGACAAGTGTGGTAAGTCTCAATACAAGGGAACCACTGACCAACAACGACCCAAACCCACTCCTCCTAAGTCCGGTAAGCCTGTGATGAATGTTGGTGTTGATGTTAATGATCTTTCTCTTTTCAGTAACCACCTGTATACTGGAACTGTCTCTGCCAACGGTTCAAATCCGGAGGGACGTTTCAAATTGAAGATCTTGAGGGACACAGCGGCTCTACAATCAATCATCTTGAAGTCGGCTGTGCCCAACATAGTCTACACCGGGGAAACAGTCTTCATCACTGACCTCACTGCTACTACTCCATACCCTCTCGCCAGAGTCCACCTGGATTGTCCCTACGTGAACGGGGAAGTCCAAGTCGCCGTCAGGGAAAAGCCTTTTCCCATGCCTGGAGTGCAACTTCTCCTAGGCAACGACTTGGCAGAAGACCTGCAACCGACCAACCTGATCGTCATGGACAAACCCCAGGTGTGTAACTCTGTGCCAATAAATCCTATTCTCGAGTATGTTCCAGCAGAGGTTCAAGAGAGTGATGAAGTTTCTCCTCCGGTTCTCGTGACCACCCGTGCACAAGCCGCACGTCCACAGCCAGCTGACTCTACTGCTACCGCTGTCCCTCAAGACCCTCAGAAACTACCCCCGCATCTGACCAAGTTGGAGTTCCGTAAGTTGCAGAGGGAAGATCTTACTTTAACACCATTGTTTTTCCAGGCTGAGACTCAACCCGACAGTATTCCTGGGTTCTTCCTAGAGAACGACTTGCTCTACCGCAGATATAGACCCAGTAAACTGAAGGAGGAGGACGATTGGGCCAACACCGAACAACTTGTGATTCCCACCAGCCTGCGGCCCACTATTCTACACCTGGCCCACGGATCATTCTCCCACTACGGCTTCAACAAGACTTACCATGGGATTCGTCAAGACTACTACTGGCCAGGTATGGTAAATAACGTCAAACAGTACGTAAAACAGTGTCATACATGTCAGATGGCAGGCAAACCGAACGTCTCCATTCCCAGAGCACCACTGATTCCCATACAGGTGCCTGCGGAACCTTTCCACAGACTCATAATAGACTGTGTCGGTCCTTTACCTCGGACCAGTTCAGGTAACGCCTACATCCTAACCATCCTGTGTCCTACCACCAGATTTCCCATAGCAGTTCCAGTGAAGAACATCACGGCTGCTACGGTTATCAAACATCTACTGAAGATCTTCACTCAATACGGATTTCCCAGGGAGATTCAAAGTGACTGTGGCACCAACTTCACCAGTGATCTCTTCAAAAGAACACTGGAGGAGTTCAACATCAAACAGGTATTGTCCAGCCCCTATCATCCTGCTTCACAGGGTTCTCTTGAACGTAGTCATCAGACCATCAAAGCACTCTTGAAAAAGTTTTGTAGTGAAACCTCAAAGGATTGGGATAAGCAGATTGACCTAATAATGTGTATTTTCAGAAGTCTCCCCAATGAGTCCCTAGGAGTATCTCCTTATGAGATGCTCTACGGCCGTAAGTGCCGTACTCCCCTTAAGGCTTTCAAAGACTCTCTCAGAGATGCCACCTTCAGTGAGCATCAGAATGTGCCCCAGTTTCTTCAAAACCTTCAGCACATTCTAGAGAGAGTCCACCGCTTTGCCCATGATAATCTATTGAAAGCCCAGGTGAGAATGAAGACTCATTACGACCAGACCAGCAAAGTAAGAAAATTCAAGCCGGGAGACTTCGTCCTTGCTTATTTCCCTATCCCAGGTTCACCTTTACAAAACAGATTTTCAGGACCCTACTGCGTCAAAGAGTGCAGGAATAATAATAATTGTGATAGAGACTCCAGATAGGCGGCGGAAGACCCAGCTGTGCCACGTCAACCTCCTGAAGCAATATAATGGTACTCCTCCCACTGTCTTGATTAACTATTCCACATTCACAGAACCCTACATCCACAGTGAGACCTTCCCAGCTTCTCCTCCCGAAAGCACTGACAAGGAGTCGGCGCCTTCTAATTCCGAAATCCTTAATGATCTTCCCAAATACTTTCAGGATAATCATAGTGCACCTCTCGTCAAGATCTTCAGAGAACATCAAGAGTTGTTCAGAGATGATCCCCAAGAGTGTAATGTTACCCAGCACGACATCCAACTGCTCCCCGACACCCGGCCGATTCGTCAACCCTTCTACCGAATCAGCCCGAGCAAGAAGGAAGTCATGCGTGCTGAGGTGCAGTACCTCTTGGACCATGGACTGGCTACACCTTGTGAGTCCCCCTGGGCCTCACCTTGTATCTTGGTGCCCAAACCCCAAGGTAAGGTGCGGTTGTGCACTGACTATCGAAAACTGAACTCTGTCACTGTCAAGGATGCTTACCCCTTGCCAAGGATAGATGACATCCTTGATGCCATTGGTAGTGCCCAGTACTTGTCCCAAGTGGACTTGCTTAAGGGGTACTATCAAGTGTGTCTAACGGAGCGCGCTAAAGAGATATCTGCCTTCATCACTCCTTTTGGACTTTTCAGATATGAACGCCTTCCTTTCGGACTATGTAATGCCCCGGCCACCTTTCAAAGAGCTGTCAACCGTGTCATCCAGGGCTTGGATAACACATACGCCTACCTGGACGATATCGTCGTAGCCTCCAACTCCTGGAGTGAACATCTGCTCCAGCTGCGACGTCTGTTCTCCAAGCTCCTGACAGCCGGCCTCACCATCAACCTGGGCAAGTCCACTTTCGCGAAAGGTAAAGTGCGTTATCTGGGTCATGTTATTGGGAGTGGCAGCATAGCTCCGTTAGACTCACACACTCAAGCCATCCTACAGTATCCACAGCCTACCACCAGGAAGCAGCTCCTGCGCTTCCTTGGTCTTGCCTCTTACTACCGTAGGTTTGTGAGGAATTTCAGTACAGTCGCCACACCTCTAATTCTATTAACCAGTCCCAAGCAACGGTATAATTGGACCATGCAGCAAACCGTTGCTTTTGAACAACTCAAATTCCTCCTCTGTTCTAACCCCATTCTCGCCTCTCCAGATATCACCAAGCCTTTCGTCCTTCATGTCGACGCCAGTGGTACCGGCGTTGGTGGTGTCCTGATGCAACTACGAGGCGAGGAGGTTCTACCTGTCAGCTACTACAGCTACAAACTGAAACCACACCAGAGGAACTACAGCACTATTGAAAAGGAGCTACTATCCATCGTCCTGAACCTCCAACACTTCGCTCCGTACCTACAAGGCGCCAGGTCTACCACCATCTTCTCAGACCACAACCCTCTCCGCTTCCTACATCAAGCCCAATTCACTAACCAGCGTCTTCTACGATGGGCTCTGTATTTACAAGACTTCAACCTGGAGATCCGCTATATCAAGGGTTCTGACAACACCATAGCCGATGCCCTCTCCAGAGTTTATGAAGTAGAAGCGACTCCATCCATTACTCCACCACATAACGACGTACTTCTTCCAGAACCGCAGGCTTCGGGGGAGAGTTGTGACGATAATCTCCTTCAAGAGATTGAGCCTGCTCTTCCCTCCAAAATTACGTCTTCACAACTATATAAAAGACTATGGAAGAAATGTCCAACAACGACAACAAACACCAGCAAGGCTTGCCAGGGTGAGCAGAAACGTATGCAACCAGCCACCTGTTCGAACTCCAACCACCAAACTACCCGTTGATCGCTACGACTCCGCTGATTGGTCGCCGGTCTGGCTGCACCTGCCTCGCCCCCCCCCCCATACTACCCGATGTCTGGGGTCGCCCCAACATCAGTCTTCAGAATGTTCCGTGCTTTCGTAGCCAGCACACCTCCCAGCTAGACTCTAGAGTGTACTGAGAGAGGTGGTGGCTTTAAGCCAATATTCCAGCACCTCCCACTTACTGTTGTATTGCACTTCTTGTTATTTTGCCTTAACGTAACTTTCATTGTGTCATTTAAGTATTCTTATTATTTTGATTCATTGATTTTATTATACATATTTGTTTGTCCATATTTTCATGTTTTGATTTATTTAACGTAATTAAAATTTCATTGTTAAAGTTTACTTGTGTTTTGTGTGTCTTCTCCTTACCTTACCACAGACGAAGTTCCAGTTTTTCTATTTTTTTTATAACTATGTGACGAGGCCATACCCCTAGCCTTAAACAGCCGAACACCAACGCGTTACCGTCACAATATATATATATATATATATATATATATATATATATATATATATGTCGTACCTAGTAGCCAGAACTCACTTCTCAGCCTACTTTGCAAGGCCCGATTTGCCTAATAAGCCAAGTTTTACTGAATTAATATATTTTCTCTAATTTTTTTCTTATGAAATGATAAAGCTGCCCATTTCATTATGTATGAGGTCAATTTATTTTATTGGAGTTAAAATTAACGTAGATAAATGACCGAACCTAACCAACCCTACCTAACCTAACCTAACCTATCTTTATAGGTTAGGTTAAGTTAGGTAGCCAAAAACGTTAGGTTAGGTTAGGTAGGTTAGGTAGTCGAAAAAACAATAATTCATGAAAACTAGGCTTATTAGGCAAATCGGGCCTTGCATAGTAGGCTGAGAAGTGAGTTCTGGCTACTAGGTACGACATATATATATATATATATATATATATATATATATTATATATGTGTATATTTTGGTAGCAGTCTTTCCTGTAGACATATATTATTAAATATGACCGAAAAAGTAAGATTAATAATTCTAACACGAATTTTCTCGATCTTTCTTATGTTACTTTTCCCTGTTGATGGTAATTGAAAAGTCAATACTCCAAAATTCATTTTTATTTCTAGTCTGACGCGACACTTGAGCGCGTTTTGTAAAACTTATTACATTTTCAAAGACTTTAGTCTACACACACACAACTATAACTGAATAGAGCTTAAACATCTTCGATTTTTTATACCTGCATTTGGGTGAGGTGACATGTTACAACAGTTTTGGATGAGGTGAAAACAAACTTTCAACACAAGACAGAACACGAAACAATGGGTATTGAATGGAAGTAATTGCAGAGGGCCTATTGGCCCATATTTCTTGATGCTTCTATATTGGAGCGGAGTCTTGAAGTGGGTAGAATATAGTTGTGCATTAATTGGCTGTTGATTGCTGGTGTTGACTTCTTGATGTGTAGTGCCTCGCAGCTGTCAAGCCGCCTGCTATCGCTGTATCTATCGATGATTTCTGTGTTGTTTGCTAAGATTTCTCTGATGATGGTTTGGTTGTGGGAAGAGATTATATGTTCCTTAATGGAGCCCTGTTGCTGATGCATCGTTAATCGCCTGGAAAGAGATGTTGTTGTCTTGCCTATATACTGAGTTCTTTGAGGCATACAGTCCCCAAGTGGGCATTTGAAGGCATAAACGACGTTGGTCTCTTTTAAAGCGTTCTGCTTTATGTCTGGAGAGTTTCTCATGAGTAGGTTGGCCGTTTTTTTTGGGTTTCATAGTAAATCGTCAATTGTATCTTCTGATTTTTGTCTGTAGGGATAACGTTTCTATTAACAATATCTTTCAGAACCCTTTCCTCTGTTTTATGAGCTGTGGAAAAGAAGTTCCTGTAAAATAGTCTAATAGCGGGTACAGGTATTGTGTTAGTTGTCTCTTCAGAGGTTGCATGGCATTTCACCTTCCTTCTTATGATATCTTCAACGAAACCATTGGAGAAGCCGTTGTTGACTAGGACCTGCAACTAGTAGGGATGAAGAACTTTGTAGGGTTCTAGTACTAGAACCCTACAGAGTTCTTCATCGACTTGCTTCCATCCTGAGCTGTGGCTGAGAGCACGGTCGACATAAGCGTTAACAACACTCCTCTTGTACCTGTCTGCGCAGTCACTGTTGGCATTGAGGCACATTCCTATGTTTGTTTCCTTAGTGTAGACTGCAGTGTGGAAACCTCCGCTCCTTTCCATTACTCTTACATCTAGAAAGGGCAACTTCCCATCCTTCTCCATCTCGTAAGTGAAACGCAACACAGAATTCCGCTCAAATGCCTCTTTCAGCTCCTGCAGATGTTTGACATCAGGTACCTGTGTAAAAATGTCATCAACATACCTGCAGTATATGGCCGGTTTCAAGTTCATGTCGACTAAGACCTTCTGTTCGATGGTACCCATGTAGAAGTTCTCAAACAGGACACCTAAGGGAGAACCCATGGCGACCCCATCTACTTGCTTATACATGTGTCCATCCGGGCTCAAGAAGGGTGCCTCTTTAGTAGAAGCTTGGAGTAGTTTCCTTATATATATTATATAAGGAAATATTATATTCCTTATATATGATATATATATTATATATATATATAAATATATATATATATATATATATATATATATATATATATATATATATATATATATTGATTTATATATATATATATATATATATATATATATATTATATATATATATATATATATATATACATATATATATATATATATATATATATATATATATAATATATATATATATATATATATATATATATATATATATATATATATATTCAATGCTAATTGAAACAACTAGAGACCCTAGAGCCACCGGTTTTCACTTTCAGCGCCTTAGTGTGACGATCCAGAGAGGAAATGCTCACTGCATCCTTGGTTCCTGCCCGCCATCTGAGGAGCTGGAGGAGCTGTACAACTTGTGACAAGTAGTCTTGTACCTTGCATGTAACCAATGTTGTAACCCTTTTTGTGTAATGAAATTTTAAATAAAGTTAGATATGCATACACACACACACTCTTAAAGAATAGGGGTGGTAGGGGAAGAAAATATCAGAGTGTTCAGTGAGAATCCACAAGGTCTTCTCTGAGTACTCATTATTTTCTTCTCCGAGGCTATGGGTCCCTACACTTGCACCAGAGGTGGTACCCCTTTTAGGTTATATATATATATATATATATATATATATATATATATATATATATATATATATATATATATATATATATATATATATATAAATATATATATATATTGATTTATATATAAATATATATATATATATATATATATATATTGATTTATATATAAATATATATATATATATATATATATATATATATATTTATATATATATATATATATATATATATATATATATATATATATATATATATATATATATATAACCTAAAAGGGGTACCACCTCTGGTGCAAGTGTAGGGACCCATAGCCTCGGAGAAGAAAATAATGAGTACTCAGAGAAGACCTTGTGGATTCTCACTGAACACTCTGATATTTTCTTCCCCTACCACCCCTATTCTTTAAGAGTGTGTGTGTGTATGCATATCTAACTTTATTTAAAATTTCATTACACAAAAAGGGTTACAACATTGGTTACATGCAAGGTACAAGACTACTTGTCACAAGTTGTACAGCTCCTCCAGCTCCTCAGATGGCGGGCAGGAACCAAGGATGCAGTGAGCATTTCCTCTCTGGATCGTCACACTAAGGCGCTGAAAGTGAAAACCGGTGGCTCTAGGGTCTCTAGTTGTTTCAATTAGCATGGACCCCAATTCCTTCAAAAACTTCAGACCACAGTTCCTTCAGACCACACTGACTTTACAAAAATGTTGGTAGTCAGTCATGAGACTTTATATATATATATATATATATATATATATATATATATATATATATATATATATATATATATATATATATATATATATATATATTATTAAATATGGCCGAAAAAGTAAGATTAATAATTCTAACACGAATTTTCTCAATCTTTCGCACATTTCTTTTCACTGTTGGAGGTAAATCAAAAATCAATTCTCCAAAATTCATTTTTATTTCTAGTCTGACGCGACACGAGCGCGTTTCGTAAAACTTATTACATTTTCAAAGACTTTAGTTTACAAATACACAACTGAATAGAACTTACGCATCTCCGATTTTATATCTACATTTGAGTGAGGTGGATGGGGTGAGGTGGCATTAATAGGGTATTAATTTCATCAACACAAGACAGAACAAGAGGTGGCATTAATAGAGTATTAATGCTGACCTGCTGCTGCTAATTTCATCAACACAAGACAGAACAAGAGGTGGCATTAATAGGGTATTAATGCCGGCCTGCTGACTCCTTATGTTCCCTGGGCCTTCAGCCTGAAGTCTCCAAAGGAATTTGTTGACTTACTGCGGGGCACACGGGCCACAGGGATAAGAGCCTCGTTGGACGTAGAATCGCTGTTTACCAACGTACCTGTGGACGAGACAATCGGGATGATAGCCGACAGTGTGTATCGTGATCCAGCCTGTACTCCTCTTGACATACCAGAAAATATTCTGAGGAAACTACTCCAAGCTTGTACTAAAGAGTCACCCTTCTTGAGCCCGGATGGGCACATGTATAAGCAAGTAGATGGGGTCGCCATGGGTTCTCCCCTAGGTGTCCTGTTTGCAAACTTCTACATGGGTACCATCGAGCAAAAAGTCTTAGTCGACATGAACTTGAAACCGGCCATATACTGCAGGTATGTTGACGACATTTTTACACAGGTACCTGATGTCAAACATCTGCAGGAGCTGAAGGAGGCATTTGAGCAGAGTTCCGTGCTGCGTTTCACTTACGAGATGGAAAAGGATGGGAAGATGCCCTTTCTAGATGTAACAGTCATGGAAAAGAGCGGAGGTTTCCACACTGCAGTCTACACTAAGGAAACGAACATAGGAATGTGCCTAAATGCCAACAGCGACTGCCCAGACAGGTACAAGAGGAGTGTTGTTAACGCATATGTCGACCGTGCTCTCAGCCATAGCTCAGAATGGAAGCAAGTCGACGAAGAACTCTGTAGGGTAAGGCAGGTCCTAGTCAACAACGGCTTCTCCAATGGTTTCGTCGAAGACATCATAAGAAGGAAACTGAAACGCCATGCAACCTCTGAAGAGACAACTAACACAACACCTATACCCCCTATTAGACTATTTTACAGGAACTTCTTTTCCACAGCTCATAAAATGGAGGAAAGGGTCCTGAAAGATATTGTTAATAGAAACGTTATCCCTACAGACAAAAATCAGAGGATACAACTGACGATTTACTATAAAACCAGAAAAACGGCCAGCCTACTCATGAGAAACTCTCCAGACACAAAACAGAACGCTTTAAAAGAGACTAACGTCGTCTATGCCTTCAAATGCCCTCTTGGGGAATGTAAGCTCCAAAAAACCCAGTATATAGGCAAGACAACAACATCTCTTTCTAGGCGTTTAACGATGCATAAGCAACAGGGCTCCATTAAGGAACATATAATCTCTTCCCACAACCAAACCATCGCCAGAGAAATCCTAGTAAACAACACAGAAATCATCGATAGATACAGCGATAGCAGGCGGCTTGACGTTTGCGAGGCACTACACATCAAGAAGTCAACACCAGCAATCAACAGCCAATTAATGCACAACTATATTCTACCCACCTCAAGACTCCGCTCCAATATAGAAGCATCAAGAAATATGGACCAATAGGCTTTCTACAAACACTTCTATTCAATACCCATTGTTTCGTGTTCTGTCTTGTGTTGATGAAATTAATACCCTATTAATGCCACCTCTTGTTCTGTCTTGTGTTGATGAAATTAATACCCTATAAATGCCACCTCACCCCATCCACCTCACTCAAATGTAGATATAAAATCGGAGATGCGTAAGTTCTATTCAGTTGTGTATTTGTAAACTAAAGTCTTTGAAAATGTAATAAGTTTTACATATATATATATATATATATATATATATATATATATATATATATATATATATATATATATATATATATATATATATATATATATATATATATATATATATATATATATATATATATATATATATATATCTCGATATATATATATCTATATATATATCTCGATATCGATATATATATAGATATATATATATCGATATATATATATATATCGAATTTTCTCAATCTTTCGTACATTTCTTTTCACTGTTGGAGGTAAATAAAAAATCAATTCTCCAAAATTCATTTTTATTTCTAGTCTGACGCGACACGAGCGCGTTTCGTAAAACTCATTACATTTTTATTACTAATAATGCCACCTCTTGTTCTGTCTTGTGTTGATGAAATTAATACTCTATTAATGCCACCTCACCCCATCCACCTCTCTCAAATGTAGATATAAACAAAATCGGAGATGCGTAAGTTCTATTCAGTTGTGTATTTGTAAACTAAAGTCTTTGAAAATGTAATAAGTTTTACGAAACGCGCTCGTGTCGCGTCAGACTAGAAATAAAAATTAATTTTGGAGAATTGATTTTTTATTTACCTCCAACAGTGAAAAGAAATGTACGAAAGATTGAGAAAATTCGTGTTAGAATTACTAATCTTACTTTTTCGGTCATATTTAATAATATATGTCTACAGGAAAGACTGCTACCAATATATATATATATATATATATATATATATATATATATATATATATATATATATATATATATATATATATATATATATATATATATATATATATATGTCGTACCTAGTAGCCAGAACGCACTTCTCAGCCTACTATGCAAGGCCCGATTTGCCTAATAAGCCAAGTTTTCCTGAATTAATATATTTTCTCTAATTTTTTTCTTATGAAATGATAAAGCTACCCATTTCATTATGTATGAGGTCAATTTTTTTTTATTGGAGTTAAAATTAACGTAGATATATGACTGAACCTAACCAACCCTACCTAACCTAACCTAATCTATCTTTATAGGTTAGGTTAGGTTAGGTAGCCGAAAAAGTTAGGTTAGGTTAGGTTAGGTAGGTTAGGTAATGGAAAAAACATTAATTCCTGAAAACTTGGCTTATTAGGCAAATCGGGCCTTGCATAGTAGGCTGAGAAGTGCGTTCTGGCTACTAGGTACGACATATATATATATATATATATATATATATATATATATATATATATATATATATATATATATATATATATATATATTAGTATATTTGCTTGCAAAGGGGCATGGAGGCCCTGGCTGACCGTTTTCAGTCCTTCAGTGGTCAAGAATTTTCTGATGGTTCCCAAGCCAATATACAACTGAAAACTCCACACCCCAGAAGGATTCGACAGGAGCCAGACAGCCAGGAGCACTGTGCACCTTGGTATATCTGGTACCTTAACTGCTAGACCACACTGACTTTACAAAAATGTTGGTAGTCATGAGACTATTTATCCAACATCTGACAGCGCTTGGTTGACCAAGTTGAACATGAGTGCTGTTGGATGTTGGATAAATAGTCTAAATAGATAAATAGACTACTAACATTTTTGTACAATCAGTGTGGTCTAGCGATTAAGGTACCAGATACTCAAAGGTTCATAGTGCTCCTGGCTGTCTGGGTTCGAATCCTTCAGAGGTGTGGAGATGCTTGAATGGTCCTCAACCCAACATGCATCAAAAACTCTTGATCCCTGAAGGATTTGAACCCAGTCAGCCTGGGCCTCCATGCCCCTTTGCATGTCCAGTACTAGAAGCACTCAGCCACAGACTGAACAAAAGTATTGGAAAGTGTTCTGACTCTTAACCCCAATACCCAGTTGATGGTCTTGCCGCCCTAACATGCTGAAGTATTTGAGGAAATATCTGCAGGCAAAATAGTCACGAGCGCTGTCGGGTATTGGTGTTAAAAGTCAGACGACTTTCCAATACTTTTGTACATTCTTTGGCTGAGTGGTTATAGATTATGCTGTGTGTGAAGATACACAGAATAATACAAGAATTAAAATTTTCAGTGTTGTAACCAACGGAAATAATGAACGTCAGCATTTCCAACGGATCAGTTGGAGTCATAAAAATGTTCCTACTTTTCAATACATCATCACACACCTCCAATATTAAACCTATCCGCCATTGAAAATTTTTCAACAGTTCAATAAATCATCTTTACACACCAATATTGTCCCAGAAAAAAGCGGCAGTTCCGAGGCATGAAAATGTTTAAAAGGTCAATACTTCATCTGAACAGCAATATTGTCCCTGGAAAAAACGCTTGGTCCTTGGCGTCAAAATTCAGAAGATGCAATATAGTGAATGAAGGAGGAGGAGCACTAGACAAATGGTGGGCAAGGAGACGGGTCTGGGGTGATATCCCGCTGGGGCCCTCTGTGTTGATGATATATTGCTTCATAGTGCACCCCACCCCTCACACGCACACACACACACACACACACACACACACACACTCACACACACACACACACACACACACACACACACACACACACACACACACACACACACACACACACACACACACACAAACACACACACACACACACACACACACACACACACACACACACACACACACACACACACACACACACACACACTCACACTCACACTCACACTCACACTCACACTCTCTCTCTCTCTCTCTCTCTCTCTCTCTCTCTCTCTCTCTCTCTCTCTCTCTCTCTCTCTCTCTCTCTCTCTCTCTCTCTCTCTCTCTCTCTCTCTCTGTCTCTCTCTCTCTCTCTCTCTCTCTCTCTCTCTCTCTCTCTCTCTCTCTCTCTCTCTCTCTCTCTCTCTCTCTCTCTCTCTCTCTCTCTCTGTCTCTCTCTCTCTCTCTCTCTCTCTCTCTCTCTCTCTCTCTCTCTCTCTCTCTCTCTCTCTCTCTCTCTCTCTCTCTCTCTCTCTCTCTCTCTCTCTCTCTCTCTCTCTCTCTCTGTACCCATAAGCACCCTCATCTCTTCCACCCGTCCCAAGACCTCCCTACTCCCGTACCCCTCCAAGCCCTCCTTCGTCCTATACCCCCACCCACAGCCTCTCTTTCTCGTGCACTCCCCCAAGCCTCCCGCTCTCTCACCCCCCCAAGCCTCCCCCTCTCCCCCAACCTCCTAAGCCCTCTCTTCTCCCTCCCCCCCCCCCCCATGCCCTCCCTCCTCCTCCACCCTCCCCTTTCCAGATCCTCCCAGCCCCCGCACACCCCAGGTCCCCCTTCCTTGGCCCTCCCATCCCGGACCCTCCCTGTTTTTCTGCTTCAGGGGAATCAACAGAAACCAAAGAAAAACAGAAGAGAGTCAGTTTCAGGGTGATGTACTCGAACATAGATGGGATTACAAGCAAGGCAAGCAAACTATGGGAAAGAGAACAAGAAGTGAACCCAGATGTAATCAAACTCACAGAAACAAAACTCTCAGGAATCATAACGCAGGCAGTGTTTCCCCAGGACTACACTGTAATAAGTAAAGAGAGGGAAGAAAGGGGAAGAGGTGGAGTGGTCCTACTTATGAGAAAGGAATGGAGTTTCAAGGAGACGGCTATCCCAAGCTGTGAGGGTTTCAGAGACTACATAACAGGCACCATGACAATGAGAGGACCAAGAGTAGTAGTAGTAGTGATATATAATCCTCCACCAAATGGCAGAAGACCTAGGCAAGAATATGACAACAACAACATGGCTGTTGACACTATAATTGAGAGGGCAGCCTCTGCTGCTTGTAGAAATAGATCCCATCTGCTCATCATGGAGAACTTCAATCATGGAAGGATAGACTAGGAGAACAAGGAATCGCATGGAGGTGAGGATAATGGAGAGCTAAACTATTGGAGGTGGTGACAAGAAACTTTTTAAGCCAGCATATCAGGAAACCTACAAGAATGAGAGGAAACGATGAACCAGCGAGACTCGACCTTGTCTTTTGGTCTTAATCTTAATAGTCTTAATAGTTAACCAAGAACGACCCTAACATAAGGGAAAACGGTTTCCAGAACCCAGTAGGAATAAGCGACCACAGTGTACTGACGTTTGAGAATCTAGTTGAAGAAGGGTTAATAAACTCGAGGAGAGGAACTGAAAACAAAAGGCTGCCATTCCGATAGGGAAACTATGAGGAGATAAGAAAATTTCTAACAGATGTAACATGGGAAACAAAGCTCAGGGGGGCCTAGTACCTAAGCAACAGAAGACAGCGAGTCACTGTGAGGGGTGAGGTCTCAGATTTGCGAGACGTCACAAGTGGAGTCCCGCAGGGTTCAGTTCTTGGAACTATGCTGTTTCTGACATATGTAAATGATCTCCCAGAGGGTATAGAATCGTTCCTTTCATTGTTTGCTGATGATGCAAAAATTATGAGGAAGATTGAAACTGAGACAGATAGTAGGAGGCTACAAGATGATCTAGACAGACTGAATAAATGGTCCAACAAATGGCTACTAAAGTTCAACCGGAGTAAATGCAAAGTAATGAAACTAGACGGTGGAAACAGAAGGCTAGACACAGGATACAGAATGGGAGATGAAGTACTTCATAAAACGAACAGAGAGAAAGATCTAGAAGTTGACATCACTCCAAACCTGTCTCCTGAAATCCACATAAAAAGAATTACATCTACGGCGTATGCGAGGCTGGCTAACATCAGGACAGCCTTCAGCAACCAATGTATGGACCAATCAACCATATGTGTAAGACCAATCCTGGAGTATGCGGGCCCCCAGCATGGAGCTCGTATCTTGTCAAGCACAAGACGAAGCTGGAAAAATTTCAGTTATGCCACTAGGCTAGTCTCAGAACTAAGAGTCACGATTTACGATTAAAGGCTGCGTGAACTGCACCTCACGACACTGGAAGACAAAAGAGTAAGGGGGAGACATGATCACTACCTACAAAATTCTCTGAGGAATTGACAGGATCGGATTTGGATTGATGTCCATAGGGAATGGAAAGGATGGGGGAGGTAGAGGGATGGGGAGATGAAATTCAGGAAGAGGATGCGGGTGTAGAGAGAGAGGAGGTTTGAAAGTTGACAGGATAGATAAGGATAAACTGTTACACACGGGTGGTTCGCGAACAAAGGGACACAGGTGGAGACTGAGTAACCAAATATGCCACAGGGACGTTAGAAAGAACCTTTTCAGTGTCAGATTAGTTAACAGGTGGAATGCATTAGGCAGTGATGTGGTGGAGGCAGACTCCATTCACAGTTTCAAATGCAGATATGATAGAGCCCAGTAGGCTCAGGAATCTGCACATCAGTTGATTGATGGTTTAGAGGCGGGACCAAAGAACCAGAACTCAACCCCCGCAAGCATACCTAGGTGAGTACAACTAGGTGAGCACACCTCCAGACGAAAGTTTCAGGGACACGAGACAGATTCCCTCATGAAAATTTCAGTTTGAAATCGATGTTATATTTGAAAACTGTTGTTTGTGTGTTTGTCAGCACCAGCATACAGCATCAGTATGTTGTCAGGGGGCAGCATACTCACCCACTCTCAGTATGTTGTCAGGGGGCAGCATACTCACCCACTTTCAGTATGCTGTCAGCGCCAGCATACTTACCCACTCTCAGTATGTTGTCAGGGGGCAGCATACTCTCCCACTCTCAGTATGCTGTCAGCGGCACCATACTCTCCCACTCCCTGTATGCTGTCAGTGGCAGCATACTCACCCACTCTCAGTATGCTGTCAGCACCAGCATACTAACCCCACCCTCAGTATGTTGTCAGCACCAGCATACTCACCCACTCTCAGTATGTTGTCAGCACCAGCATACTTACCCCACCTTCAGTATGTTGTCAGGGGGCAGCATACTTACCCCACCTTCAGTATGTTGTCAGGGGGCAGCATACTTACCCCACCTTCAGTATGTTGTCAGCACCAGCATACTTACCCCACCTTCAGTATGTTGTCAGCACCAGCATACTTACCCCACCTTCAGTATGTTGTCAGCACCAGCATACTTACCCCACCTTCAGTATGTTGTCAGCACCAGCATACTTACCCCACCTTCAGTATGTTGTCAGCACCAGCATACTCACCCACTCTCAGTATGTTGTCAGCACCAGCATACTTACCCACCCTCAGTATGTTGTCAGCACCAGCATACTTACCCCACCTTCAGTATGTTGTCAGCACCAGCATACTCACCCACTCTCAGTATGTTGTCAGCACCAGCATACTCACCCACTCAGTATGTTGTCAGCACCAGCATACTTACCCCACCCTCAGTATGTTGTCAGCACCAGCATACTCGCCCACTCTCAGTATGTTGTCAGCACCAGCATACTTACCCCACCCTCAGTATGTTGTCAGCACCTGCATACTCACCCACTCAGTATGTTGTCAGCACCAGCATACTTACCCACTCTCAGTATGTTGTCAGCACCAGCATACTCACCCACTCTCAGTATGTTGTCAGCACCAGCATACTCACCCACTCTCAGTATGTTGTCAGCACCAGCATACTTACCCCACCTTCAGTATGTTGTCAGCACCAGCATACTTACCCCACCCTCAGTATGTTGTCAGCACCAGCATACTCACCCACTCTCAGTATGTTGTCAGCACCAGCATACTCACCCACTCTCAGTATGTTGTCAGCACCAGCATACTTACCCCATCCTCAGTATGTTGTCAGCACCAGCATACTCGCCCACTCTCAGTATGTTGTCAGCACCAGCATACTCACCCACTCTCAGTATGTTGTCAGCACCAGCATAATTACCCACTCTCAGTATGTTGTCAGCACCTGCATACTCACCCACTCTCAGTATGTTGTCAGCACCAGCATACTTACCCACTCTCAGTATGTTGTCAGCACCAGCATACTCACCCACTCTCAGTATGTTGTCAGCACCAGCATACTCACCCACTCTCAGTATGTTGTCAGCACCAGCATACTTACCCCACCCTCAGTATGTTGTCAGCACCAGCATACTCACCCACTCTCAGTATGTTGTCAGGGGGCAGCATACTCACCCACTCTCAGTATGCTGCCAGCGCCAGCATACTCACCCACTCTCAGTATGCTGCCAGCGCCAGCATACTCACCCACTCTCAGTATGCTGCCAGCGCCAGCATACTCACCCACTCTCAGTATGCTGCCAGCGCCAGCATACTCACCCACTCTCAGTATGCTGCCAGCGCCAGCATACTCACCCACTCTCAGTATGTTGTCAGCACCAGCATACTCACCCACTCTCAGTATGCTGTGTTATAATCCCAGGCTGCTTGAGAAACGAATTTACCCCTTTAAGAGTTATTCTGTCCGACCTGACCTAAGAGGTCAAGGAGATATAAACCTGGAAATGTATATAGTAAACACTCGATTGAATTTGACGAGTAATTTTATAAGTATAGGCAGTAAAAATATAAATAAATGACTTGACATGAGATGTGGAAAGTTTGTGAGGAAGGCATGAGGCTCATGTCAGGGTTCTTGACCTAACTCGAGTAGTGGAAGTCGAAGAAGCAGGATGAAGTGTCTTTAAGAAACAGGATGTATACAAACAGCAGGTGTTTGCCCTTGTCTTAGTGAGGCTTCCCAGACAGTAGAAGAGAGAGAGAGAGAGAGAACCACAGCTGTGGACAGGGTGGTATAGAATCATAATTCAAAGAAAGAGGGAATGAGAAGGTCATACCAAAGAAGGAGAGAGTGGGGAGGTCACAGCGGCTCGAACTGGGTGTCTGCACGTGACAACAAGACCAGTGTTGGAGCCGCATCCCCTAAATGTGTGATGCTGAGTCCCTCTCCAAGAGCAGGAAGCGTACAGGGTAATATCCTGACCAAAATATAAGCACTCTACGGGTTTTGGTTGGCTGTACGGTTGGGACGTACACGCTCGACTAACAACAACATAATAGCTGTCAGTGGCAGCATACTCACCCACTCTCAGAATGCTGTCAGACCCAGCATGAGTTTACTGACATTCTTAGTATACTGTCAGACCCAGCATGAGCTTACTGACACTCTCAGTATACTTTACTCACCTATTTGTGCCTGCGGGGGCTATACTCTGGCTCTTTGGTCCCGCCTCTCAACTGTTAATCAACTGGTGTACAGATTCCTGAGCCTAACGGGCTCTATCAGATCTTCATTTGAAACCGTGTATGAAGTCAGTCTCTACCACATCACTGCCTAATGCATTCCATCTGTTTACTATGCTGACAGTGAAAAAGTTCTTTTTCCAGCTTCGTCTTGTGCTTGAAAAGGAACGGGATCCATGCAGGGGCCGCATACTCCAGGATTGGTCTTACATATGCGGTATACAAGGTTCTGAATGATTCCTTACACAGGTTCCTGAAGGCTGTTCTGATGTTACTCAGCCTCGCGTATGCCGCAGATGTAATACTCTTTATGTGGGATTCAGGAGACAGGTTTGGTTTGATATCAACTCCTAGATCTTTCTCTCTGTCCTTTTCTTGAAGTCCTTCATCTCCTATTCTGTATCCTGTGTCTGGCCTCCCGTTTCCATCGTCTAGTTTCATTACCTTGCATTTACTCGGGTTGAAGTTTAGTAGCCACTTGTCAACCTACTTATTCAGTCTCTTTAGGTCATCTTGTAACCTCCTACTATCTTCCTCTGTTTTAATCCTCCTCATAATTTTTGCATCATCAGCAAACAGTGAGAGGAATGAGAATATGCCCTCTAGGAGATCATTCACATATATCAGAAATATGTCAGCACCAGCTGACACACTTACTGTCACACAGTGTTTACTGACACACTCTCAGTATACTGTCAGCACCAACATGAGTTAACTGACACACTCAGTATACTGTCAACACCATCATGTGTTTACTGACACACTCAGTATACTGTCAGCACCAGCACGAGTTTACGACATACTCTCAGTATATTGTTAGCATCAACGTGAGTTTACAGACACACTCAGTACACTGTCAACACCAGCATGAGTTTACTGCCCCGTCAGTAAACTGTCAGCAGCAGCATGAGTTTACTGACACACTCTCAGCATACTGTCAGTAATAGAATGAGTTTATTGACACTCTCAGTATGCTGTTAGCACCAGCATGAGTTATCTGACACTCTCAGTATACTGTCAGCATCAGCATGTGTTTACTGACCCACTCTCAGTATACTGTCAGCACCAGTATTAGTTTACTGACACACTCTCAGTATACTGTCAGCACCAGTATGAGTTTACGGACACTGAGTATACTGTCAGCACCCGTATGAGTTTACTGACACTCTCAGTATACTGTCAGCATCAGCATGAGTCTACTGACACACACAGTATACTGTCAGCCCCAGTATGAGTTTACTGACACACTCTCAGTATACTGTCAGCACCAGCATGAGTCTACTGACACACACACAGTATACTGTCAGCCCCAGTATGAGTTTACGGACACTGAGTATACTGTCAGCACCCGTATGAGTTTACTGACACTCTCAGTATACTGTCAGCATCAGCATGAGTCTACTGACACACACAGTATACTGTCAGCCCCAGTATGAGTTTACTGACACACTCTCAGTATACTGTCAGCACCAGCATGAGTCTACTGACACACACACAGTATACTGTCAGCCCCAGTATGAGTTTACGGACACTGAGTATACTGTCAGCACCCGTATGAGTTTACTGACACTCTCAGTATACTGTCAGCATCAGCATGAGTCTACTGACACACACACAGTATACTGTCAGCCCCAGTATGAGTTTACTGACACACTCTCAGTATACTGTCAGCACCAGTATGAGTTTACTGACACACTCTCAGTATACAGTCAGCAACAGTATGAGTTTACTGACACACTCTCAGTATACTGTCAGCACCAGTATGAGTTTACTGACACACCCTCAGTATACTGTCAGCACCAGTATGAGTTTACTGACACACTCTCAGTATACTGTCAGCACCAGTATGAGTTTACTGACACACCCTCAGTATACTGTCAGCACCAGTATGAGTTTACTGACACACTCTCAGTATACTGTCAGCACCAGTATGAGTTTACTGACACACCCTCAGTATACTGTCAGCACCAGTATGAGTTTACTGACACACTCTCAGTATACTGTCAGCACCAGTATGAGTTTACTGACACACTCTCAGTATACTGTCAGCACCAGTATGAGTTTACTGACACATTCTCAGTATACTGTCAGCACCAGTATGAGTTTACTGACACACTCTCAGTATACTGTCAGCCACAGAATGAGTTTACTGACACATTCTCAGTATACTGTCAGCACCAGTATGAGTTTACTGACACACTCTCAGTATACTGTCAGCATCAGCATGAGTCTACTGACACACACAGTATACTGTCAGCACCAGTATGAGTTTACTGACACACTCTCAGTATACTGTCAGCACCAGTATGAGTTTACTGACACAGTATACTGTCACCACCAGCATGAGTTTACTGACACTCTCAGTATACTGTCAGCATCAGCATGAGTCTACTGACACGCTCTCAGTATACTGTCAGCAACAGTATGAGTCTACTGACACACTCTCAGTATACTGTCAACACCAGTATGAGTTTACTGACACACTCTCTGTATACTGTCAGCAACAGTATGAGTTTACTGACACTCAGTATACTGTCAGCACCAGTATGAGTTTACTGACACAGTATACTGTCACCACAAGCATGAGTTTAAGGACACACTCTCAGTAAAGTTGAGAGTTAAGAGTTTACCCCATTAATGAGTAGTGAGGACATATATATACTGAGATGAGAGAGGCCGCCGCCTGAAGATACCTGTAGTGTGGTCGAGGGGTCCCTGAGGGTAATATATATGTATAAATATTGGTGAAGGGAAATGCCCTCCACCTGCCTCATGTCTGGGGTGTGAAGACCTGCCCAGTTCTCCCAGTAATATATTGATCACCTCAGCAGAGTATGTTTATCATGCTTAACATATTTGGTTGTGTCCTTTAACTAGTATGTTACTGGTATACCTCATATAACGAGTATGTTCCTGATATGCCTCATATAACTAGTATGTTCCTGATATATTTCATATAACTAGTATGTTCCTAATATACCACATATAAAAAGAATGTTCCTGATATACCTCATATAACTAGTATGTTCCTGATATACCTCATATAACTTGTATGTTCCTGATATACCTCATATAACGAGTATGTTCCTGATATACCTCATATAACTTGTATGTTCCTGATATACCTCATATAACGAGTATGTTCCTGATATGCCTCATATAACTAGTATGTTCCTGATATACCACATATAACTAGAATGTTCCTGATATACCTCATATAACTAGTATGTTCCTGATATACCTCATATACCAAGTATGTTCCTGATATACCTCATCATAGTTGGTGGAGATGTAAAGGTTTCGTGCGGGATGAGCATGTGAGGTGTTTCATGGGGTTCACTCCGCTACTCCTCTTAACACACACCCAGCAAGGAGTGGAGCGTAACACTGGGATCACCAGGAGCAAAACGCTGGGATCACCAGGAGCGTAAGACTGGGATCACCAGGAGCATAACACTGGGATAACCAGGAGCATAACACTGGGATCACCAGGAACATAACACTGGGATCACCAGAAGCATAACACTGGGATCACTAGGAGCATAACGCTGGGATCACCAGGAGCATAACGCTGGGATCATCAGGAGCGTAACGCTGGGATCACCAGTAACATAACACTGGGATCACCAGGAACATAACACTGGAATCACCAGGAGCATAACACTGGGATCACCAGGAGCATAACGCTGGGATCACCAGGAACATAACACTGGGATCACCAGGAGCATAACGCTGGGATCATCAGGAGCATAACGCTGGGATCACCAGTAACATAACACTGGGATCACCAGGAACATAACACTGGGATCACCAGGAGCATAACACTGGGATCACCAGTAATATAACACTGGGATCACCAGGAACATAACACTGGGATCACCAGGAGCATAACACTGGGATCACCAAGACCATAACGCTGGGATCACCAGGAACATAACACTGGGATCACCAGGAACATAACAATAGGATCACCAGGAGCATAACGCTGGGATCACCAGGAGCATAACGCTGGGATCACCGGGAACATAACACTGGGATCACCTGGAGCATAACACTGAGATCGCCAGGAGCATAACGCGGGGATCACCAGGAGCATAACACCTGGATCACCGGGAGCATAACACTGGGATTACTAGGAGCATAACGCTGGGATCACAAGGAGCATAACACTGGGATCACCAGGAACATAACACTGGGATCACCAGGAACATAACACTGGGATCACCAGGAGCATAACGCTAGGATCACCAGGAGCATAACACTGGGATCACCAGGAGCATAACGCTGGGATCACCAGTAGCATAACACCCGGATCACCAAGAGCATAACACTGCGATCACCAGGAGCATAACGCTCGGATCACCAGGAGCATAACACTGAGATCACCAGGAGCATAACATTGGGATCACCAGAAGCATAACACTGGGATCACCAGGAGCATAACATTGGGATCACCAGGAGCATAACACTGGGATCACCAGGAGCGTAACACAGGGATCACCAGGAGCAAAATACTGGGATCACCAGGAGCATAACATTGGGATCACCAGGAGCATAACACCGGGATCACCAGGAGCATAACATTGGGATCACCAGGAGCATAACACTGGGATCACCAGGAGCGTAACACAGGGATCACCAGGAGCATAACACTGGGATCACCAGGAGCATAACACTGGGATCACCAGGAGCATAACGCTGGGATCACCAGGAACATAACACTGGGATCACCAGGAACATAACACTGGGATCACCAGGAGCATAACACTGGGATCACCAGGAGCATAACACTGGGATCACCAGGAACATAACACTGGGATCACCAGGAGCATAACGCTGGGATCACCAGGAGCATAACGCTGGGATCACCAGGAGCATAACACTGGGATCACCAGGAGCATAACACTGGGATCACCAGGAGCATAACGCTGGGATCACCAGGAGCATAACGCTGAGATCACCAGGAGCATAACTCTGGGATCACCAGGAACATAACACTGGGATCACCAGGAGCATACCACTGGGATCACCAGGAGCATAACGCTGGGATCACCAGGAACATAACACTGGGATCACCGAGAGCATAACGCTGGGATCACCAGGAGCATAACGCTGGGATCATCAGGAGCATAACACTGGGATCACCAGTAACATAACACTGGGATCACCAGGAACATAACACTGGGATCACCAGGAGCATAACACTGGGATCACCAGGAGCATAACACTGGGATCACCAGGAACATAACACTGGGATCACCAGGAGCATAACACTGGGATCACCAGGAGCATAACGCTGGGATCACCGGGAGCATAACACTGGGATCACCAGGAGCATAACACTGGGATCACCAGGAACATAACACTAGGATCACCAGGAGCATAACACTGGGATCACCAGGAGCATAACGCTGGGATCATCAGGAGCATAACGCTGGGATCATCAGGAGCATAACACTGGGATCACCAGTAACATAACACTGGGATCACCAGGAACATAACACTGGGATCACAAGGAGCATAACACTGGGATCACCAGGAGCATAACACTGGTATCACCAGGAACATAACACTGGGATCACCAGGAGCATAACACTGGGATCACCAGGAGCATAACGCTGGGATCACCGGGAGCATAACACTGGGATCACCAGGAGCATAACACTGGGATCACCAGGAACATAACACTAGGATCACCAGGAGCATAACACTGGGATCACCAGGAGCATAACGCTGGGATCATCAGGAGCATAACGCTGGGATCACCAGTAACATAACACTGGGATCACCAGGAACATAACACTGGAATCACCAGGAGCATAACACTGGGATCACCAGGAGCATAACGCTGGAATCACCAGGAACATAACACTGGGATCACCAGGAGCATAACGCTGGGATCACCAGGAGCATAACGCTGGGATCATCAGGAGCATAACGCTGGGATCACCAGTAACTTAACACTGGGATCACCAGGAACATAACACTGGGATCACCAGGAGCATATCACTGGGATCACCAGTAACATAACACTGGGATCACCAGGAACATAACACTGGGATCACCAGGAGCATAACACTGGGATCACCAGGAGCATAACGCTGGGATCACCAGGAACATAACACTGGGATCACCAGGAACATAACACTGGGATCACCAGGAACATAACACTGGGATCACCAGGAGCATAACACTGGGATCACCAGGAGCATAACACTGGGATCACCAGGAGCATAACACTGGGATCACCAGGAGCATAACGCTGAGATCACCAGGAGCATAACATTGGGATCACCAGGAACATAACACTGGGATCACCAGGAGCATAACGCTCGGATCACCAGGAGCATAACACTGGGATCACCAGGAGCATAACGCTGGGATCACCAGTACCATAACACCCGGATCACCAAGAGCATAACACTGCGATCACCAGGAGCATAACGCTCGGATCACCAGGCGCATAACACTGAGATCACCAGGAGCATAACATTGGGATCACCAGAAGCATAACACTGGGATCACCGGGAGCATAACATTGGGATCACCAGGAGCATAACACTGGGATCACCAGGAGCGTAACACTGGGATCACCAGGAGCAAAACACTGAGATCACCAGGAACATAACATAGGGATCACCAGGAGCATAACACCGGGATCACCAGGAGCATAACATCGGGATCACCAGGAGCATAACACTGGGATCACCAGGAGCGTAACACAGGGATCACCAGGAGCATAACACTGGGATCACCAGGAGCATAACACTGGGATCACCAGGAACATAACACTGGGATCACCAGGAGCATAACACTGGGATCACCAGGAGCATAACGCTGGGATCACCAGGAACATAACACTGGGATCACCAGGAGCATAACACAGGGATCACCAGGAGCATAACGCTGGGATCACCAGGAGCATAACACTGGGATCACCAGGAGCATAACACTGGGATCACCAGGAGCATAACACTGGGATCACCAGGAGCATAACACTGGGATCACCAGATGCATAACACTGGGATCACCAGTAACATAACACTGGGATCACCAGGAACATAACACTGGGATCACCAGGAACATAACACTGGGATCACCAGGAGCATAACACTGGGATCACCAGGAGCATAACACTGGGATCACCAGGAGCATAACACTGGGATCACCAGGAGCATAACGCTGAGATCACCAGGAGCATAACTCTGGGATCACCAGGAACATAACACTGGGACCACCAGGAGCATAACACTGGGATTACCAGGAGCATAACATTGGGATCACCAGGAACATAACACTGGGATCACCAGGAACATAACACTGGGATCACCAGGAACATAACACTAGGATCACCAGGAGCATAACACTGGGATCACCAGGAGCATAACACTGGGATCACCAGGAGCATAACGCTGGGATCACCAGGAACATAAAACTGGGATCACCAGGAACATAACACTAGGATCACAGGAGCATAACGCTGGGATCACCAGGAGCATAACGCTGGGATCACCGGGAACATAACACTGGGATCACCTGGAGCATAACACTGGGATCACCATGAGCATAACACTGGGATCACCAGGAGCATAACGCTGGAATCACCAGGAACATAACACTGGGATCACCAGGAGCATAACGCTGGGATCACCAGGAGCATAACGCTGGGATCATCAGGAGCATAACGCTGGGATCACCAGTAACTTAACACTGGGATCACCAGGAACATAACACTGGGATCACCAGGAGCATATCACTGGGATCACCAGTAACATAACACTGGGATCACCAGGAACATAACACTGGGATCACCAGGAGCATAACACTGGGATCACCAGGAGCATAACGCTGGGATCACCAGGAACATAACACTGGGATCACCAGGAACATAACACTGGGATCACCAGGAACATAACACTGGGATCACCAGGAGCATAACACTGGGATCACCAGGAGCATAACACTGGGATCACCAGGAGCATAACACTGGGATCACCAGGAGCATAACGCTGAGATCACCAGGAGCATAACACTGGGATCACCAGGAACATAACACTGGGATCACCAGGAGCATAACGCTCGGATCACCAGGAGCATAACACTGGGATCACCAGGAGCATAACGCTGGGATCACCAGTACCATAACACCCGGATCACCAAGAGCATAACACTGCGATCACCAGGAGCATAACGCTCGGATCACCAGGCGCATAACACTGAGATCACCAGGAGCATAACATTGGGATCACCAGAAGCATAACACTGGGATCACCGGGAGCATAACATTGGGATCACCAGGAGCATAACACTGGGATCACCAGGAGCGTAACACTGGGATCACCAGGAGCAAAACACTGAGATCACCAGGAACATAACATAGGGATCTCCAGGAGCATAACACCGGGATCACCAGGAGCATAACATCGGGATCACCAGGAGCATAACACTGGGATCACCAGGAGCGTAACACAGGGATCACCAGGAGCATAACACTGGGATCACCAGGAGCATAACACTGGGATCACCAGGAACATAACACTGGGATCACCAGGAGCATAACACTGGGATCACCAGGAGCATAACGCTGGGATCACCAGGAACATAACACTGGGATCACCAGGAGCATAACACAGGGATCACCAGGAGCATAACGCTGGGATCACCAGGAGCATAACACTGGGATCACCAGGAGCATAACACTGGGATCACCAGGAGCATAACACTGGGATCACCAGGAGCATAACACTGGGATCACCAGATGCATAACACTGGGATCACCAGTAACATAACACTGGGATCACCAGGAACATAACACTGGGATCACCAGGAACATAACACTGGGATCACCAGGAGCATAACACTGGGATCACCAGGAGCATAACACTGGGATCACCAGGAGCATAACACTGGGATCACCAGGAGCATAACGCTGAGATCACCAGGAGCATAACTCTGGGATCACCAGGAACATAACACTGGGACCACCAGGAGCATAACACTGGGATTACCAGGAGCATAACATTGGGATCACCAGGAACATGACACTGGGATCACCAGGAACATAACACTGGGATCACCCGGAACATAACACTAGGATCACCAGGAGCATAACACTGGGATCACCAGGAGCATAACACTGGGATCACCAGGAGCATAACGCTGGGATCACCAGGAACATAAAACTGGGATCACCAGGAACATAACACTAGGATCACAGGAGCATAACGCTGGGATCACCAGGAGCATAACGCTGGGATCACCGGGAACATAACACTGGGATCACCTGGAGCATAACACTGGGATCACCATGAGCATAACACTGGGATCACCTGGAACATAACACTGGGATCACCAGGAGCATAACGCTGGGATCACCAGTAGCATAACACCCGGATCACCAAGAGCATAACACTGCGATCACCAGGAGCATAACGCTTGGATCACCAGGAGCATAACACTGAGATCACCAGGAGCATAACATTGGGATCACCAGAAGCATAACACTGGGATCACCAGGAGCATAACATTGGGAACACCAGGAGCATAACACTGGGATCACCAGGAGCGTAACACAGGGATCACCAGGAGCAAAATACTGGGATCACCAGGAGCATAACACTGGGATCACCAGGAGCGTAACACTGGGATCACCAGGAGCAAAACACTGAGATCACCAGGAGCATAACATTGGGATCACCAGGAGCATAACACTGGGATCACCAGGAGCATAACATTGGGATCACCAGGAGCATAACACTGGGATCACCAGGAGCGTAACACAGGGATCACCAGGAGCATAACACTGGGATCACCAGGAGCATAACACTGGGATCACCAGGAACATAACACTGGGATCACCAGGAACATAACACTAGGATCACCAGGAGCATAACACTGGGATCACCAGGAGCATAACACTGGGATCACCAGGAGCATAACGCTGGGATCACCAGGAACATAAAACTGGGATCACCAGGAACATAACACTAGGATCACCAGGAGCATAACGCTGGGATCACCAGGAGCATAACGCTGGGATCACCGGGAACATAACACTGGGATCACCTGGAGCATAACACTGAGATCGCCAGGAGCATAACACTGGGATCACCAGGAGCATAACACCTGGATCACCGGGAGCATAACACTGGGATCACTAGGAGCATAACACTGGGATCACCAGGAGCATAACACTGGGATCACCAGGAGCATAACACTGGGATCACCAGGAACATAACACTGGGATCACCAGGAGCATAACGCTGGGATCACCAGGAGCATAACACTGGGATCACCAGGAGCATAACGCTGGGATCACCAGTAGCATAACACCCGGATCACCAAGAGCATAACACTGCGATCACCAGGAGCATAACGCTCGGATCACCAGGAGCATAACACTGAGATCACCAGGAGCATAACATTGGGATCACCAGAAGCATAACACTGGGATCACCAGGAGCATAACATTGGGATCACCAGGAGCATAACACTGGGATCACCAGGAGCGTAACACAGGGATCACCAGGGGCAAAATACTGGGATCACCAGGAGCATAACACTGGGATCACCAGGAGCGTAACACTGGGATCACCAGGAGCAAAACACTGAGATCACCAGGAGCATAACATTGGGATCACCAGGAGCATAACACTGGGATCACCAGGAGCATAACATTGGGATCACCAGGAGCATAACACTGGGATCACCAGGAGCGTAACACAGGGATCACCAGGAGCATAACACTGGGATCACCAGGAGCATAACACTGGGATCACCAGGAGCATAACACTGGGATCACCAGGAGCGTAACACAGGGATCACCAGGAGCATAACACTGGGATCACCAGGAGCATAACACTGGGATCACCAGGAGCATAACACTGGGATCACCAGGAGCATAACACTGGGATCACCAGGAGCATAACACTGGGATCACCAGGAGCATAACACTGGGTATCTGGTTGAGGAAGGGTTATTGAACTCGAGGAGAGGTACTGAAAACAAAAAACTGGCATTCCGAAAGGGAAACTATGAGGAAACTATTTGTTCATTTAAACTATGAGGAGTTAAGAAAATTCCTAACAGATATAACATGAGAAACAGAGCTCAGGGGAAAGACGGTCCAAGACATGATGGACTTCATCACGCACAAGTGCAAGGAAGCAGCAAACAAGTTTGTCTCAGTCCAAAAGAAAACCAATGAAATGAAGGTGAGAAACCCATGGTTTAATCAGAGATGTAGGCTAGCTAAGCAGCAAAGTAAAAGGGCACGGAGAAACTATAGGAATAACAGGACACTTGAGAGCAGAGAAGGATGCCAGTGTGCCAGGAATGAATATTTCAGGATGAGAAGAGAGGCAGAAAGACAATACGAAAATGACATCGCAAACAAGGCAAAGACTCGGAAGTGTGTGAGGGAACTGAAAAAGAAATTCCAGGAGGTCTTCACGTTAGAGCGAGGAGAGATTCAAGAGATAAGAGAAGGAATAGTTAACTAGGAACCACTAGAAGAGTTTGAGATTACCAGTGGGGAAGTAAAGAAGTGTTTACTAGAGTTGGATGTGACAACAACCTGTCCTCTTAAAAAGAACGTCGCTTTTGGCCGTTTGCCCGTATGGCCGAATTTGGACGTAATTTAAAAATGAAAAAAAAAATGAAAATAAGTTTGGGATTTTTTTTTCAACAACAGTAAGTTAAGGGTCCTCTGATAGGTTAGGTGGGCAGGAAATTCTCATAAAGTTTCAAAACGTTATGAAAAACGTGAATTTAAAGTGTCCTCTTATAACCTATTTAAAGTGTCCTCTTATAACCTCTGCGCGTATGCCGGCCGACTCAAATAGAAAACGGAACAGAACGTCACTTTTGTGAGTCGATTTCATTTCAAATTACGTCCAAATTTGGCCATATCGCGCATACGAGCCAAAAGTGACGTTATTTTTAAGAGGACGGGTTGGTGACAAAGGCTATAGGCTCAGATGGAATCTAACCTTGGATACTAGGGGAAGGAGCAGAAGCACTGTGTCTGGCACTCTCTATAGTGTATAACAAATCACTGGCAACAGGGGAACTGCCAGAAATTTTGAAGGCAGCTAATGTAGTTCCAATATACAAGAAAGGGGATAGGCAGGAGGCACTGAACTATAGGCCAGTGTCCATAACCTGCATACCATGCAAGCTGATAGAGAAGATTGTGCGAAGAAAGCTAGTGGAACACCTGGAGCGAAAGAACTTTGTAACACAGCATCAACATGTGTTCAGGGAAGGCAAGTCCTGCCTCACAGGGCTAATTGAATTCTACGACCAAGCAACAAAAGTCAGGCAAGAAAGAGAGGGGGTGGGCAGACTGCATGTTTTTTTATTGTCAAAAAGCCTTTGATACATTTACCACACAAGAGGCTAGTGAAAAAGCTGGAGATGCAGGCTGGAGTGAAAGGGAAGGTACTCCGTTAGATAAGGGAATACCTAAGTAACAGAAGACAACGAATCACTGTGAGGGGTGAGGTCTCGGATTGGTGTGACGTCACAAGTGGAGTCCCGCAGGGGTCAGTCCTTGGACCAATAATGTTTCTGATATATGTAAATGATCTCGCAGAGGATATAGAATCGTTTCCCTCAATGTTTGCTGATGCAAAAATTATGAGGAGGATTGAAACAGAGGATGATAGTAGGAGGCTACAGGACGACCTAGACAGACTGAATGAATGGTCCAACAAATGGCTGCTAAAGTTTAACATGAGTAAATGCATAGTAATGAAACTAGGCGGTGGAAACAGGAGACGAGATTCAAGATACAGAATAGGAGATGAAGTACTTAATGAAACGGAAAGAAAGAATGATCTAGGAATTGATATCACACCAAACCTGTCTCCTGAAGCCCACATAAAAAGAATTACGTCTGCGGCATATGCGAGGCTTGCTAACATCAGAACAGCCTTCAGGAACCTGTGTAAGGAATCGTTTAGAATCTTGTACACCACATACGTAAGACCAATCCTGGAGTATGCGGCCCCAGCATGGAGCCCGTACCTTGTTAAGCACAAGACGGAGCTGGAAAAAGTTCAGAGGTATGCCACTAGACTGGTCCCAAAACTAAGAGGCATGAGTTACGAGAAAAGGCTGGGGGAAATGCACCTTACGACACTGGAAGGCAGAAGAGTGAGGGGAGACATGATCACTACCTCCAAATCCTCTGAGGGAATTGACAGGATTGGTAAGGATAAACTATTCAACACTGGCGGTATGCGAACAAGGGGACACAGGTGGAAACTGAGTACCCAAATGAGCCACAGGGACGTTTGAAAAAACTTTTTCAGTGTCACAGAAGTTAACAGGAAGAATGCAGTAGGCAGAGATGTGGTGGAGGCTGACTCCATACACAGTTTCAAATGTAGATATGTTAGAGCCCAGTTGGCTCAGGAATCTATACACCAGTTGATTGACAGTTGAGAGGCGGGACCAAAGAGCCAGAGTACAACCCCACAAGCACAATTAGGTGAGCACTTGGATCACCAGGAGCATATCACTGGGATCACCAGGAGCATAACGCTGGGATCACCAGGAGCATACCACTGGTATAACCAGGAGCATAACACTGGGATCACCAGGAGCATAACGCTGGGATCACCATGAGCATAACACTGGGATCACCAGGAGCATAACACTGGGATCATAAGGAGCATAATGATGGGATCACCAGGAGCATAACATTGGGATCACCAGGAGCATAACACTGGGATCACCAGGAGCATAACACTGGGATCACCAGGAGCATAACACTGAGATCACCAGAAGCATAACACTGGGATCACCAGGAGTATAACACTGGGATCATCAAGAGCATAACACTGGGATCACCAGGAGCATAACACTGGGATCACTAGGAACATAACACCCGGATCACCAGGAGCATAACACTGGGATCACCAGGAGCATAACGCTCGGATCACCAGGAGCATAACACTGGGATCACCTGGAGCATACCATTGGGATCATCAGGAGCATAATATTGGGATCACCAGGAGCGTAACACTGGGATCACCAGGAGCATAACAATGAGATCACCAGGAGCATAACACTGGGATCACCAGGAGCGTAACACTGGGATCACCAGGAGCATAACACTGAGATCACCAGGAGAATAACATTGGGATCACCAGGAACATAACACTGGGATCACCAGGAGCATAACACTGGGATCACCAGGAGCATAACACTGAGATCACCAGGAGCATAACACTGGGATCACCAGGAGTGTAACACAGGGATCACCAGGAGCATAACACTGGGATCACCAGGAGCGTAACACAGGGATCACCAGGAGCGTAACACTGGGATCACCAGGAGCATAACACTGAGATCACCAGGAGCATAACACTGGGATCACCAGGAGCGTAACACAGGAATCACCAGGAGCATAACACTGGGATCAACAGGAGCGTAACACAGGGATCACCAGGAGCATAATACTGGGATCACCAGGAGCATAACACTGGGATCACCAAGAGCATAACTCTGGGATCACCAGGAGCATAACATTGGGATCACCGGGAGCATAACACTGGGATCACCAGGAGCATAACACTGGGATCACCAGGAGCGTAACACAGGGATCACCAGGAGCATAATACTGGGATCACCAGGAGCATAACACTGGGATCACCAGGAGCATAACACTGGGATCGCCAGGAGCATAACACTGGGTATCTGGTTGAGGAAGGGTTATTGAACTCGAGGAGAGGTACTGAAAACAAAAAACTGGCATTCTGAAAGGGAAACTATGAGGAAACTATTTGTTCATTTAAACTATGGGGAGTTAAGAAAATTCCTAACAGATATAACATGAGAAACAGAGCTCAGGGGAAAGACGGTCCAAGACATGATGGACTTCATCACGCACAAGTGCAAGGAAGCAGCAAACAAGTTTGTCTCAGTCCAAAAGAAAACCAATGAAATGAAGGTGAGAAACCCATGGTTTAATCAGAGATGTAGGCTAGCTAAGCAGCAAAGTAAAAGGGCACGGAGAAACTATAGGAATAACAGGACACTTGAGAGCAGAGAAGGATACCAGTGTGCCAGGAATGAATATTTCAGGATGAGAAGAGAGGCAGAAAGACAATACGAAAATGACATCGCAAACAAGGCAAAGACTCGGAAGTGTGTGAGGGAACTGAAAAAGAAATTCCAGGAGGTCTTCACGTTAGAGCGAGGAGAGATTCAAGAGATAAGAGAAGGAATAGTTAACTAGGAACCACTAGAAGAGTTTGAGATTACCAGTGGGGAAGTAAAGAAGTGTTTACTAGAGTTGGATGTGACAACAACCTGTCCTCTTAAAAATAACGTCGCTTTTGGTCGTTTGCCCGTATGGCCGAATTTGGACGTAATTTGAAAATGAAAAAAAAAATGAAAATAAATTTGGGATTTTTTTTTCAACAACAGTAAGTTAAGGGTCCTCTGATAGGTTAGGTGGGCAGGAAATTCTCATAAAGTTTCAAAACGTTATGAAAAACGTGAATTTAAAGTGTCCTCTTATAACCTCTGCGCGTATGCCGGCCGACTCAAATAGAAAACGGAACAGAACGTCACTTTTGTGAGTCGATTTGATTTCAAATTACGTCCAAATTTGGCCATATCGCGCATACGAGACAAAAGTGACGATATTTTTAAGAGGACGGGTTGGTGACAAAGGCTATAGGCTCAGATGGAATCTAACCTTGGATACTAAGGGAAGGAGCAGAAGCACTGTGTCTGGCACTCTCTATAGTGTATAACAAATCACTGGCAACAGGGGAACTGCCAGAAATTTTGAAGGCAGCTAATGTAGTTCCAATATACAAGAAAGGGGATAGGCAGGAGGCACTGAACTACAGGCCAGTGTCCATAACCTGCATACCATGCAAGCTGATAGAGAAGATTGTGCGAAGAAAGCTAGTGGAACACCTGGAGCGAAAGAACTTTGTAACACAGCATCAACATGTGTTCAGGGAAGGCAAGTCCTGCCTCACAGGGCTAATTGAATTCTAAGACCAGGCAACAAAAATCAGGCAAGAAAGAGAGGGGGGTGGGCATACTGCATGTTTTTTTATTGTCAAAAAGCCTTTGATACAGTACCACACAAGAGGCTAGTGAAAAAGCTGGAGATGCAGGCTGGAGTGAAAGGGAAGGTACTCCGTTAGATAAGGGAATACCTAAGTAACAGAAGACAACGAATCACTGTGAGGGGTGAGGTCTCGGATTGATGTGACGTCACAAGTGGAGTCCCGCAGGGGTCAGTCCTTGGACCAATACTGATTCTGATATATGTAAATGATCTCGCAGAGGATATAGAATCGTTTCCCTCAATGTTTGCTGATGATGCAAAAATTATGAGGAGGATTGAAACAGAGGATGATAGTAGGAGGCTACAGGACGACCTAGACAGACTGAATGAATGGTCCAACAAATGGCTGCTAAAGTTTAACTTGAGTAAATGCAAAGTAATGAAACTAGGCGGTGGAAACAGGAGACCAGATTCAAGATACAGAATAGGAGATGAAGTACTTAATGAAACGGAAAGAAAGAATGATCTAGGAATTGATATCACACCAAACCTGTCTCCTGAAGCCCACATAAAAAGAATTACGTCTGCGGCATATGCGAGGCTTGCTAACATCAGAACAGCCTTCAGGAACCTGTGTAAGGAATCGTTTAGAATCTTGTACACCACATACGTAAGACCAATCCTGGAGTATGCGGCCCCAGCATGGAGCCCGTACCTTGTTAAGCACAAGACGGAGCTGGAAAAAGTTCAGAGGTATGCCACTAGACTGGTCCCAAAACTAAGAGGCATGAGTTACGAGAAAAGGCTGGGGGAAATGCACCTTACGACACTGGAAGGCAGAAGAGTGAGGGGAGACATGATCACTACCTCCAAATCCTCTGAGGGAATTGACAGGATTGGTAAGGATAAACTATTCAACACTGGCGGTATGCGAACAAGGGGACACAGGTGGAAACTGAGTACCCAAATGAGCCACAGGGACGTTTGAAAAAACTTTTTCAGTGTCACAGAAGTTAACAGGAAGAATGCAGTAGGCAGAGATGTGGTGGAGGCTGACTCCATACACAGTTTCAAATGTAGATATGTTAGAGCCCAGTTGGCTCAGGAATCTATACACCAGTTGATTGACAGTTGAGAGGCGGGACCAAAGAGCCAGAGTACAACCCCACAAGCACAATTAGGTGAGCACTTGGATCACCAGGAGCATATCACTGGGATCACCAGGAGCATAACGCTGGGATCACCAGGAGCATACCACTGGTATAACCAGGAGCATAACACTTTGATCACCAGGAGCATAACGCTGGGATCACCATGAGCATAACACTGGGATCACCAGGAGCATAACACTGGGATCATAAGGAGCATAATGATGGGATCACCAGGAGCATAACATTGGGATCACCAGGAGCATAACACTGGGATCACCAGGAGCATAACACTGGGATCACCAGGAGCATAACACTGAGATCACCAGAAGCATAACACTGGGATCACCAGGAGTATAACACTGGGATCATCAAGAGCATAACACTGGGATCACCAGGAGCATAACACTGGGATCACCAGGAACATAACACTGGGATCACCAGGAGCATACCACTGGGATCACCAGGAGCATAACGCTGGGATCACCAGGAACATAACACTGGGATCACCAAGAGCATAACGCTGGGATCACCAGGAGCATAACGCTGGGATCATCAGGAGCATAACACTGGGATCACCAGTAACATAACACTGGGATCACCAGGAACATAACACTGGGATCACCAGGAGCATAACACTGGGATCACCAGGAGCATAACACTGGGATCACCAGGAACATAACACTGGGATCACCAGGAGCATAACACTGGGATCACCAGGAGCATAACGCTGGGATCACCGGGAGCATAACACTGGGATCACCAGGAGCATAACACTGGGATCACCAGGAACATAACACTAGGATCACCAGGAGCATAACACTGGGATCACCAGGAGCATAACGCTGGGATCATCAGGAGCATAACGCTGGGATCATCAGGAGCATAACACTGGGATCACCAGTAACATAACACTGGGATCACCAGGAACATAACACTGGGATCACCAGGAGCATAACACTGGGATCACCAGGAGCATAACACTGGTATCACCAGGAACATAACACTGGGATCACCAGGAGCATAACACTGGGATCACCAGGAGCATAACGCTGGGATCACCGGGAGCATAACACTGGGATCACCAGGAGCATAACACTGGGATCACCAGGAACATAACACTAGGATCACCAGGAGCATAACACTGGGATCACCAGGAGCATAACGCTGGGATCATCAGGAGCATAACGCTGGGATCACCAGTAACATAACACTGGGATCACCAGGAACATAACACTGGAATCACCAGGAGCATAACACTGGGATCACCAGGAGCATAACGCTGGAATCACCAGGAATATAACACTGGGATCACCAGGAGCATAACGCTGGGATCACCAGGAGCATAACGCTGGGATCATCAGGAGCATAACTCTGGGATCACCAGTAACTTAACACTGGGATCACCAGGAACATAACACTGGGATCACCAGGAGCATACCACTGGGATCACCAGTAACATAACACTGGGATCACCAGGAACATAACACTGGGATCACCAGGAGCATAACACTGGGATCACCAGGAGCATAACGCTGGGATCACCAGGAACATAACACTGGGATCACCAGGAACATAACACTGGGATCACCAGGAACATAACACTGGGATCACCAGGAGCATAACACTGGGATCACCAGGAGCATAACACTGGGATCACCAGGAGCATAACACTGGGATCACCAGGAGCATAACGCTGAGATCACCAGGAGCATAACACTGGGATCACCAGGAACATAACACTGGGATCACCAGGAGCATAACGCTCGGATCACCAGGAGCATAACACTGGGATCACCAGGAGCATAACGCTGGGATCACCAGTACCATAACACCCGGATCACCAAGAGCATAACACTGCGATCACCAGGAGCATAACGCTCGGATCACCAGGCGCATAACACTGAGATCACCAGGAGCATAACATTGGGATCACCAGAAGCATAAAACTGGGATCACCGGGAGCATAACATTGGGATCACCAGGAGCATAACACTGGGATCACCAGGAGCGTAACACTGGGATCACCAGGAGCAAAACACTGAGATCACCAGGAACATAACATAGGGATCACCAGGAGCATAACACCGGGATCACCAGGAGCATAACATCGGGATCACCAGGAGCATAACACTGGGATCACCAGGAGCGTAACACAGGGATCACCAGGAGCATAACACTGGGATCACCAGGAGCATAACACTGGGATCACCAGGAACATAACACTGGGATCACCAGGAGCATAACACTGGGATCACCAGGAGCATAACTCTGGGATCACCAGGAACATAACACTGGGATCACCAGGAGCATAACACAGGGATCACCAGAAGCATAACGCTGGGATCACCAGGAGCATAACACTGGGATCACCAGGAGCATAACACTGGGATCACCAGGAGCATAACACTGGGATCACCAGGAGCATAACACTGGGATCACCAGATGCATAACACTGGGATCACCAGTAACATAACACTGGGATCACCAGGAACATAACACTGGGATCACCAGGAACATAACACTGGGATCACCAGGAGCATAACACTGGGATCACCAGGAGCATAACACTAGGATCACCAGGAGCATAACACTGGGATCACCAGGAGCATAACGCTGAGATCACCAGGAGCATAACTCTGGGATCACCAGGAACATAACACTGGGACCACCAGGAGCATAACACTGGGATTACCAGGAGCATAACATTGGGATCACCAGGAACATAACACTGGGATCACCAGGAACATAACACTGGATCACCAGGAACATAACACTAGGATCACCAGGAGCATAACACTGGGATCACCAGGAGCATAACACTGGGATCACCAGGAGCATAACTCTGGGATCACCAGGAACATAACACTGGGACCACCAGGAGCATAACACTGGGATTACCAGGAGCATAACATTGGGATCACCAGGAACATAACACTGGGATCACCAGGAACATAACACTGGATCACCAGGAACATAACACTAGGATCACCAGGAGCATAACACTGGGATCACCAGGAGCATAACACTGGGATCACCAGGAGCATAACGCTGGGATCACCAGGAACATAAAACTGGGATCACCAGGAACATAACACTGGGATCACAGGAGCATAACGCTGGGATCACCAGGAGCATAACGCTGGGATCACCGGGAACATAACACTGGGATCACCTGGAGCATAATACTGAGATCGCCAGGAGCATAACGCTGGGATCACAGGAGAATAACGCTGGGATCACCAGGAGCATAACACTGGGATCACTAGGATCATAACACTGGGATCACCAGGAGCATAACACTGGGATCACCATGAGCATAACACTGGGATCACCAGGAACATAACACTGGGATCACCAGGAGCATAACGCTGGGATCACCAGTAGCATAACACCCGGATCACCATGAGCATAACACTGCGATCACCAGGAGCATAACGCTTGGATCACCAGGAGCATAACACTGAGATCACCAGGAGCATAACATTGGGATCACCAGAAGCATAACACTGGGATCACCAGGAGCATAACATTGGGATCACCAGGAGCATAACACTGGGATCACCAGGAGCGTAACACAGGGATCACCAGGAGCAAAATACTGGGATCACCAGGAGCATAACACTGGGATCACCAGGAGCGTAACACTGGGATCACCAGGAGCAAAACACTGAGATCACCAGGAGCATAACATTGGGATCACCAGGAGCATAACACTGGGATCACCAGGAGCATAACATTGGGATCACCAGGAGCATAACACTGGGATCACCAGGAGCGTAACACAGGGATCACCAGGAGCATAACACTGGGATCACCAGGAGCATAACACTGGGATCACCAGGAACATAACACTGGGATCACCAGGAACATAACACTAGGATCACCAGGAGCATAACACTGGGATCACCAGGAGCATAACACTGGGATCACCAGGAGCATAACGCTGGGATCACCAGGAACATAAAACTGGGATCACCAGGAACATAACACTAGGATCACCAGGAGCATAACGCTGGGATCACCAGGAGCATAACGCTGGGATCACCGGGAACATAACACTGGGATCACCTGGAGCATAACACTGAGATCGCCAGGAGCATAACACTGGGATCACCAGGAGCATAACACCTGGATCACCGGGAGCATAACACTGGGATCACTAGGAGCATAACACTGGGATCACCAGGAGCATAACACTGGGATCACCAGGAGCATAACACTGGGATCACCAGGAACATAACACTGGGATCACCAGGAGCATAACGCTGGGATCACCAGGAGCATAACACTGGGATCACCAGGAGCATAACGCTGGGATCACCAGTAGCATAACACCCGGATCACCAAGAGCATAACACTGCGATCACCAGGAGCATAACGCTCGGATCACCAGGAGCATAACACTGAGATCACCAGGAGCATAACATTGGGATCACCAGAAGCATAACACTGGGATCACCAGGAGCATAACATTGGGATCACCAGGAGCATAACACTGGGATCACCAGGAGCGTAACACAGGGATCACCAGGGGCAAAATACTGGGATCACCAGGAGCATAACACTGGGATCACCAGGAGCGTAACACTGGGATCACCAGGAGCAAAACACTGAGATCACAAGGAGCATAACATTGGGATCACCAGGAGCATAACACTGGGATCACCAGGAGCATAACATTGGGATTACCAGGAGCATAACACTGGGATCACCAGGAGCGTAACACAGGGATCACCAGGAGCATAACACTGGGATCACCAGGAGCATAACACTGGGATCACCAGGAGCATAACACTGGGATCACCAGGAGCATAACACTGGGATCACCAGGAGCATAACACTGGGATCACCAGGAGCATAACACTGGGTATCTGGTTGAGGAAGGGTTATTGAACTCGAGGAGAGGTACTGAAAACAAAAAACTGGCATTCCGAAAGGGAAACTATGAGGAAACTATTTGTTCATTTAAACTATGAGGAGTTAAGAAAATTCCTAACAGATATAACATGAGAAACAGAGCTCAGGGGAAAGACGGTCCAAGACATGATGGACTTCATCACGCACAAGTGCAAGGAAGCAGCAAACAAGTTTGTCTCAGTCCAAAAGAAAACCAATGAAATGAAGGTGAGAAACCCATGGTTTAATCGGAGATGTAGGCTAGCTAAGCAGCAAAGTAAAAGGGCACGGAGAAACTATAGGAATAACAGGACACTTGAGAGCAGAGAAGGATGCCAGTGTGCCAGGAATGAATATTTCAGGATGAGAAGAGAGGCAGAAAGACAATACGAAAATGACATCGCAAACAAGGCAAAGACTCGGAAGTGTGTGAGGGAACTGAAAAAGAAATTCCAGGAGGTCTTCACGTTAGAGCGAGGAGAGATTCAAGAGATAAGAGAAGGAATAGTTAACTAGGAACCACTAGAAGAGTTTGAGATTACCAGTGGGGAAGTAAAGAAGTGTTTACTAGAGTTGGATGTGACAACAACCTGTCCTCTTAAAAAGAACGTCACTTTTGGCCGTTTGCCCGTATGGCCGAATTTGGACGTAATTTAAAAATGAAAAAAAAAAATGAAAATAAGTTTGGGATTTTTTTTTCAACAACAGTAAGTTAAGGGTCCTCTGATAGGTTAGGTGGGCAGGAAATTCTCATAAAGTTTCAAAACGTTATGAAAAACGTGAATTTAAAGTGTCCTCTTATAACCTATTTAAAGTGTCCTCTTATAACCTCTGCGCGTATGCCGGCCGACTCAAATAGAAAACGGAACAGAACGTCACTTTTGTGAGTCGATTTCATTTCAAATTACGTCCAAATTTGGCCATATCGCGCATACGAGCCAAAAGTGACGTTATTTTTAAGAGGACGGGTTGGTGACAAAGGCTATAGGCTCAGATGGAATCTAACCTTGGATACTAGGGGAAGGAGCAGAAGCACTGTGTCTGGCACTCTCTATAGTGTATAACAAATCACTGGCAACAGGGGAACTGCCAGAAATTTTGAAGGCAGCTAATGTAGTTCCAATATACAAGAAAGGGGATAGGCAGGCGGCACTGAACTATAGGCCAGTGTCCATAACCTGCATACCATGCAAGCTGATAGAGAAGATTGTGCGAAGAAAGCTAGTGGAACACCTGGAGCGAAAGAACTTTGTAACACAGCATCAACATGTGTTCAGGGAAGGCAAGTCCTGCCTCACAGGGCTAATTGAATTTTACGACCAAGCAACAAAAATCAGGCAAGAAAGAGAGGGGGTGGGCAGACTGCATGTTTTTTTATTGTCAAAAAGCCTTTGATACATTTACCACACAAGAGGCTAGTGAAAAAGCTGGAGATGCAGGCTGGAGTGAAAGGGAAGGTACTCCGTTAGATAAGGGAATACCTAAGTAACAGAAGACAACGAATCACTGTGAGGGGTGAGGTCTCGGATTGGTGTGACGTCACAAGTGGAGTCCCGCAGGGGTCAGTCCTTAGACCAATAATGTTTCTGATATATGTAAATGATCTCGCAGAGGATATAGAATCGTTTCCCTCAATGTTTGCTGATGCAAAAATTATGAGGAGGATTGAAACAGAGGATGATAGTAGGAGGCTACAGGACGACCTAGACAGACTGAATGAATGGTCCAACAAATGGCTGCTAAAGTTTAACATGAGTAAATGCATAGTAATGAAACTAGGCGGTGGAAACAGGAGACGAGATTCAAGATACAGAATAGGAGATGAAGTACTTAATGAAACGGAAGGAAAGAATGATCTAGGAATTGATATCACACCAAACCTGTCTCCTGAAGCCCACATAAAAAGAATTACGTCTGCGGCATATGCGAGGCTTGCTAACATCAGAACAGCCTTCAGGAACCTGTGTAAGGAATCGTTTAGAATCTTGTACACCACATACGTAAGACCAATCCTGGAGTATGCGGCCCCAGCATGGAGCCCGTACCTTGTTAAGCACAAGACGGAGCTGGAAAAAGTTCAGAGGTATGCCACTAGACTGGTCCCAAAACTAAGAGGCATGAGTTACGAGAAAAGGCTGGGGGAAATGCACCTTACGACACTGGAAGGCTGAAGAGTGAGGGGAGACATCATCACTACCTCCAAATCCTCTGAGGGAATTGACAGGATTGGTAAGGATAAACTATTCAACACTGGCGGTATGCGAACAAGGGGACACAGGTGGAAACTGAGTACCCAAATGAGCCACAGGGACGTTTGAAAAAACTTTTTCAGTGTCACAGAAGTTAACAGGAAGAATGCAGTAGGCAGAGATGTGGTGGAGGCTGACTCCATACACAGTTTCAAATGTAGATATGTTAGAGCCCAGTTGGCTCAGGAATCTATACACCAGTTGATTGACAGTTGAGAGGCGGGACCAAAGAGCCAGAGTACAACCCCACAAGCACAATTAGGTGAGCACTTGGATCACCAGGAGCATATCACTGGGATCACCAGGAGCATAACGCTGGGATCACCAGGAGCATACCACTGGTATAACCAGGAGCATAACACTGGGATCACCAGGAGCATAACGCTGGGATCACCATGAGCATAACACTGGGATCACCAGGAGCATAACACTGGGATCATAAGGAGCATAATGATGGGATCACCAGGAGCATAACATTGGGATCACCAGGAGCATAACACTGGGATCACCAGGAGCATAACACTGGGATCACCAGGAGCATAACACTGAGATCACCAGAAGCATAACACTGGGATCACCAGGAGTATAACACTGGGATCATCAAGAGCATAACACTGGGATCACCAGGAGCATAACACTGGGATCACTAGGAACATAACACCCGGATCACCAGGAGCATAACACTGGGATCACCAGGAGCATAACGCTCGGATCACCAGGAGCATAACACTGGGATCACCTGGAGCATACCATTGGGATCATCAGGAGCATAACATTGGGATCACCAGGAGCGTAACACTGGGATCACCAGGAGCATAACAATGAGATCACCAGGAGCATAACACTGGGATCACCAGGAGCGTAACACTGGGATCACCAGGAGCATAACACTGAGATCACCAGGAGAATAACATTGGGATCACCAGGAACATAACACTGGGATCACCAGGAGCATAACACTGGGATCACCAGGAGCATAACACTGAGATCACCAGGAGCATAACACTGGGATCACCAGGAGTGTAACACAGGGATCACCAGGAGCATAACACTGGGATCACCAGGAGCGTAACACAGGGATCACCAGGAGCGTAACACTGGGATCACCAGGAGCATAACACTGAGATCACCAGGAGCATAACACTGGGATCACCAGGAGCGTAACACAGGAATCACCAGGAGCATAACACTGGGATCAACAGGAGCGTAACACAGGGATCACCAGGAGCATAATACTGGGATCACCAGGAGCATAACACTGGGATCACCAAGAGCATAACTCTGGGATCACCAGGAGCATAACATTGGGATCACCGGGAGCATAACACTGGGATCACCAGGAGCATAACACTGGGATCACCAGGAGCGTAACACAGGGATCACCAGGAGCATAATACTGGGATCACCAGGAGCATAACACTGGGATCACCAGGAGCATAACACTGGGATCGCCAGGAGCATAACACTGGGTATCTGGTTGAGGAAGGGTTATTGAACTCGAGGAGAGGTACTGAAAACAAAAAACTGGCATTCTGAAAGGGAAACTATGAGGAAACTATTTGTTCATTTAAACTATGGGGAGTTAAGAAAATTCCTAACAGATATAACATGAGAAACAGAGCTCAGGGGAAAGACGGTCCAAGACATGATGGACTTCATCACGCACAAGTGCAAGGAAGCAGCAAACAAGTTTGTCTCAGTCCAAAAGAAAACCAATGAAATGAAGGTGAGAAACCCATGGTTTAATCAGAGATGTAGGCTAGCTAAGCAGCAAAGTAAAAGGGCACGGAGAAACTATAGGAATAACAGGACACTTGAGAGCAGAGAAGGATACCAGTGTGCCAGGAATGAATATTTCAGGATGAGAAGAGAGGCAGAAAGACAATACGAAAATGACATCGCAAACAAGGCAAAGACTCGGAAGTGTGTGAGGGAACTGAAAAAGAAATTCCAGGAGGTCTTCACGTTAGAGCGAGGAGAGATTCAAGAGATAAGAGAAGGAATAGTTAACTAGGAACCACTAGAAGAGTTTGAGATTACCAGTGGGGAAGTAAAGAAGTGTTTACTAGAGTTGGATGTGACAACAACCTGTCCTCTTAAAAATAACGTCGCTTTTGGTCGTTTGCCCGTATGGCCGAATTTGGACGTAATTTGAAAATGAAAAAAAAAAATGAAAATAAATTTGGGATTTTTTTTTCAACAACAGTAAGTTAAGGGTCCTCTGATAGGTTAGGTGGGCAGGAAATTCTCATAAAGTTTCAAAACGTTATGAAAAACGTGAATTTAAAGTGTCCTCTTATAACCTCTGCGCGTATGCCGGCCGACTCAAATAGAAAACGGAACAGAACGTCACTTTTGTGAGTCGATTTGATTTCAAATTACGTCCAAATTTGGCCATATCGCGCATACGAGACAAAAGTGACGATATTTTTAAGAGGACGGGTTGGTGACAAAGGCTATAGGCTCAGATGGAATCTAACCTTGGATACTAAGGGAAGGAGCAGAAGCACTGTGTCTGGCACTCTCTATAGTGTATAACAAATCACTGGCAACAGGGGAACTGCCAGAAATTTTGAAGGCAGCTAATGTAGTTCCAATATACAAGAAAGGGGATAGGCAGGAGGCACTGAACTACAGGCCAGTGTCCATAACCTGCATACCATGCAAGCTGATAGAGAAGATTGTGCGAAGAAAGCTAGTGGAACACCTGGAGCGAAAGAACTTTGTAACACAGCATCAACATGTGTTCAGGGAAGGCAAGTCCTGCCTCACAGGGCTAATTGAATTCTAAGACCAGGCAACAAAAATCAGGCAAGAAAGAGAGGGGGGTGGGCATACTGCATGTTTTTTTATTGTCAAAAAGCCTTTGATACAGTACCACACAAGAGGCTAGTGAAAAAGCTGGAGATGCAGGCTGGAGTGAAAGGGAAGGTACTCCGTTAGATAAGGGAATACCTAAGTAACAGAAGACAACGAATCACTGTGAGGGGTGAGGTCTCGGATTGATGTGACGTCACAAGTGGAGTCCCGCAGGGGTCAGTCCTTGGACCAATACTGATTCTGATATATGTAAATGATCTCGCAGAGGATATAGAATCGTTTCCCTCAATGTTTGCTGATGATGCAAAAATTATGAGGAGGATTGAAACAGAGGATGATAGTAGGAGGCTACAGGACGACCTAGACAGACTGAATGAATGGTCCAACAAATGGCTGCTAAAGTTTAACTTGAGTAAATGCAAAGTAATGAAACTAGGCGGTGGAAACAGGAGACCAGATTCAAGATACAGAATAGGAGATGAAGTACTTAATGAAACGGAAAGAAAGAATGATCTAGGAATTGATATCACACCAAACCTGTCTCCTGAAGCCCACATAAAAAGAATTACGTCTGCGGCATATGCGAGGCTTGCTAACATCAGAACAGCCTTCAGGAACCTGTGTAAGGAATCGTTTAGAATCTTGTACACCACATACGTAAGACCAATCCTGGAGTATGCGGCCCCAGCATGGAGCCCGTACCTTGTTAAGCATAAGACGGAGCTGGAAAAAGTTCAGAGGTATGCCACTAGACTGGTCCCAAAACTAAGAGGCATGAGTTACGAGAAAAGGCTGGGGGAAATGCACCTTACAACACTGGAAGGCAGAAGAGTGAGGGGAGACATGATCACTACCTCCAAATCCTCTGAGGGAATTGACAGGATTGGTAAGGATAAACTATTCAACACTGGCGGTATGCGAACAAGGGGACACAGGTGGAAACTGAGTACCCAAATGAGCCACAGGGACGTTTGAAAAAACTTTTTCAGTGTCACAGAAGTTAACAGGAAGAATGCAGTAGGCAGAGATGTGGTGGAGGCTGACTCCATACACAGTTTCAAATGTAGATATGTTAGAGCCCAGTTGGCTCAGGAATCTATACACCAGTTGATTGACAGTTGAGAGGCGGGACCAAAGAGCCAGAGTACAACCCCACAAGCACAATTAGGTGAGCACTTGGATCACCAGGAGCATATCACTGGGATCACCAGGAGCATAACGCTGGGATCACCAGGAGCATACCACTGGTATAACCAGGAGCATAACACTGGGATCACCAGGAGCATAACGCTGGGATCACCATGAGCATAACACTGGGATCACCAGGAGCATAACACTGGGATCATAAGGAGCATAATGATGGGATCACCAGGAGCATAACATTGGGATCACCAGGAGCATAACACTGGGATCACCAGGAGCATAACACTGGGATCACCAGGAGCATAACACTGAGATCACCAGAAGCATAACACTGGGATCACCAGGAGTATAACACTGGGATCATCAAGAGCATAACACTGGGATCACCAGGAGCATAACACTGGGATCACTAGGAACATAACACCCGGATCACCAGGAGCATAACACTGGGATCACCAGGAGCATAACGCTCGGATCACCAGGAGCATAACACTGGGATCACCTGGAGCATACCATTGGGATCATCAGGAGCATAACATTGGGATCACCAGGAGCGTAACACTGGGATCACCAGGAGCATAACAATGAGATCACCAGGAGCATAACACTGGGATCACCAGGAGCGTAACACTGGGATCACCAGGAGCATAACACTGAGATCACCAGGAGAATAACATTGGGATCACCAGGAACATAACACTGGGATCACCAGGAGCATAACACTGGGATCACCAGGAGCATAACACTGAGATCACCATGAGCATAACACTGGGATCACCAGGAGTGTAACACAGGGATCACCAGGAGCATAACACTGGGATCACCAGGAGCGTAACACAGGGATCACCAGGAGCGTAACACTGGGATCACCAGGAGCATAACACTGAGATCACCAGGAGCATAACACTGGGATCACCAGGAGCGTAACACAGGAATCACCAGGAGCATAACACTGGGATCAACAGGAGCGTAACACAGGGATCACCAGGAGCATAATACTGGGATCACCAGGAGCATAACACTGGGATCACCAAGAGCATAACTCTGGGATCACCAGGAGCATAACATTGGGATCACCGGGAGCATAACACTGGGATCACCAGGAGCATAACACTGGGATCACCAGGAGCGTAACACAGGGATCACCAGGAGCATAATACTGGGATCACCAGGAGCATAACACTGGGATCACCAGGAGCATAACACTGGGATCGCCAGGAGCATAACACTGGGTATCTGGTTGAGGAAGGGTTATTGAACTCGAGGAGAGGTACTGAAAACAAAAAACTGGCATTCTGAAAGGGAAACTATGAGGAAACTATTTGTTCATTTAAACTATGGGGAGTTAAGAAAATTCCTAACAGATATAACATGAGAAACAGAGCTCAGGGGAAAGACGGTCCAAGACATGATGGACTTCATCACGCACAAGTGCAAGGAAGCAGCAAACAAGTTTGTCTCAGTCCAAAAGAAAACCAATGAAATGAAGGTGAGAAACCCATGGTTTAATCAGAGATGTAGGCTAGCTAAGCAGCAAAGTAAAAGGGCACGGAGAAACTATAGGAATAACAGGACACTTGAGAGCAGAGAAGGATACCAGTGTGCCAGGAATGAATATTTCAGGATGAGAAGAGAGGCAGAAAGACAATACGAAAATGACATCGCAAACAAGGCAAAGACTCGGAAGTGTGTGAGGGAACTGAAAAAGAAATTCCAGGAGGTCTTCACGTTAGAGCGAGGAGAGATTCAAGAGATAAGAGAAGGAATAGTTAACTAGGAACCACTAGAAGAGTTTGAGATTACCAGTGGGGAAGTAAAGAAGTGTTTACTAGAGTTGGATGTGACAACAACCTGTCCTCTTAAAAATAACGTCGCTTTTGGTCGTTTGCCCGTATGGCCGAATTTGGACGTAATTTGAAAATGAAAAACAAAATGAAAATAAATTTGGGATTTTTTTTTCAACAACAGTAAGTTAAGGGTCCTCTGATAGGTTAGGTGGGCAGGAAATTCTCATAAAGTTTCAAAACGTTATGAAAAACGTGAATTTAAAGTGTCCTCTTATAACCTCTGCGCGTATGCCGGCCGACTCAAATAGAAAACGGAACAGAACGTCACTTTTGTGAGTCGATTTGATTTCAAATTACGTCCAAATTTGGCCATATCGCGCATACGAGACAAAAGTGACGATATTTTTAAGAGGACGGGTTGGTGACAAAGGCTATAGGCTCAGATGGAATCTAACCTTGGATACTAAGGGAAGGAGCAGAAGCACTGTGTCTGGCACTCTCTATAGTGTATAACAAATCACTGGCAACAGGGGAACTGCCAGAAATTTTGAAGGCAGCTAATGTAGTTCCAATATACAAGAAAGGGGATAGGCAGGAGGCACTGAACTACAGGCCAGTGTCCATAACCTGCATACCATGCAAGCTGATAGAGAAGATTGTGCGAAGAAAGCTAGTGGAACACCTGGAGCGAAAGAACTTTGTAACACAGCATCAACATGTGTTCAGGGAAGGCAAGTCCTGCCTCACAGGGCTAATTGAATTCTAAGACCAGGCAACAAAAATCAGGCAAGAAAGAGAGGGGGGTGGGCATACTGCATGTTTTTTTATTGTCAAAAAGCCTTTGATACAGTACCACACAAGAGGCTAGTGAAAAAGCTGGAGATGCAGGCTGGAGTGAAAGGGAAGGTACTCCGTTAGATAAGGGAATACCTAAGTAACAGAAGACAACGAATCACTGTGAGGGGTGAGGTCTCGGATTGATGTGACGTCACAAGTGGAGTCCCGCAGGGGTCAGTCCTTGGACCAATACTGATTCTGATATATGTAAATGATCTCGCAGAGGATATAGAATCGTTTCCCTCAATGTTTGCTGATGATGCAAAAATTATGAGGAGGATTGAAACAGAGGATGATAGTAGGAGGCTACAGGACGACCTAGACAGACTGAATGAATGGTCCAACAAATGGCTGCTAAAGTTTAACTTGAGTAAATGCAAAGTAATGAAACTAGGCGGTGGAAACAGGAGACCAGATTCAAGATACAGAATAGGAGATGAAGTACTTAATGAAACGGAAAGAAAGAATGATCTAGGAATTGATATCACACCAAACCTGTCTCCTGAAGCCCACATAAAAAGAATTACGTCTGCGGCATATGCGAGGCTTGCTAACATCAGAACAGCCTTCAGGAACCTGTGTAAGGAATCGTTTAGAATCTTGTACACCACATACGTAAGACCAATCCTGGAGTATGCGGCCCCAGCATGGAGCCCGTACCTTGTTAAGCACAAGACGGAGCTGGAAAAAGTTCAGAGGTATGCCACTAGACTGGTCCCAAAACTAAGAGGCATGAGTTACGAGAAAAGGCTGGGGGAAATGCACCTTACGACACTGGAAGGCAGAAGAGTGAGGGGAGACATGATCACTACCTACAAAATCCTCTGAGGGAATTGACAGGATTGGCAGGGATAAACTATTCAACACTGGCTGTACGCGAACAAGGGGACACAGGTGGAAACTGAGTACCCAAATCAGCCACAGGGACGTTTGAAAAAACTTTTTCAGTGTCACAGAAGTTAACAGGAAGAATGCAGTAGGCAGAGATGTGGTGAAGGCTGACTCCATACACAGTTTCAAATGTAGATATGTTAGAGCCCAGTTGGCTCAGGAATCTATACACCAGTTGATTGACAGTTGAGAGGCGGGACCAAAGAGCCAGAGTACAACCCCACAAGCACAATTAGGTGAGCACTGGCATAACCAGGAGCATAACACTGGGATCACCAGGAGCATAACGCTGGGATCACAAGGAGCATAACGCTGTGATCACCATGAGCATACCACTGGTATAACCAGGAGCATAACACTGGGATCACAAGGAGCATAATAGTGGGATCACCAGGAGCACAACACTGGGATCACCAGGACCATAACACTGGGATCACCAGGACCATAACACTGGGATCACCAGAGGAACACTGTAAGGTAGAGTGGGGAACACTGTAAGGTAGAGTGAGGAACACTGTAAGGTAGAGTGAGGAACACTGTAAGGTAAAGTGGGGAACACTGTAAGGTAGAGTGGGGAACACTGTAAGGTAGAGTGAGGAACACTGTAAGGTAGAGTGAGGAACACTGTAAAATAGAGTGGGAACACTGTAAGGTAGAGTGAGGAACACTGTAAGGTAGAGTGGGGAACACTGTAAGGTAGAGTGGGGAACATTGTAAGGTAGAGTGATGGACACTGTAGAGTGAGGAACACTGTAAGTTAGAGTGAGGGACACTGTAGAGTGGGGAACACTGTTAGGTTGAGTGAGGAACACTGCAAGGTAGAGTGGGGAACACTGTAAGGTAGGGTGAGGAACACTGTAGGGTAGAGTGAGGAACGCTGTATGGTCGAGTGAGGAACACTGTAAGGGAGAGTGAGGGACACTGTAGAGTGGGGAACACAGTAAGGTAGAGTGATGGACACTGTAGAGCGAGGAACACTGCAAGGTAGAGTGGGGAACACTGTAAGGTAGGGTGAGGAACACTGTAGGGTAGAGTGAGGAACACTGTATGGTCGAGTGAGGAACACTGTAAGGGAGAGTGAGGGACACTGTAGAGTGGGGAACACAGTAAGGTAGAGTGATGGACACTGTAGAGTGAGGAACACTGTAAGGTAGAGTGAGGAACACTGTAAGGTAGAGTGAGGAACACTGTAAGGTAGAGTGTGGAACACTGTAAGGTAGAGTGAGGAACACTGTAAGGTAGAGTGAGGAACACTGTAAGGTAGAGTGAGGAACACTGTAAGGTAGAGTGAGGAACACTGTAAGGTAGAGAGAGGAACACTGTAAGGTAGAGTGGGGAACACTGTAAGGTAGAGTGAGGAACACTGTAGAGTGAGAAACACTGTAAGGTGGAGTGAGGAACACTAAGGTAGAGTGAAGGACACTGTAAGGTAGAGTGACGAACACTGGAGAGTGGGAACACTGTAAGGTAGAGTGAGGAACACTGTAAGGTAGAGTGGGGAACACTGTGAGGTAGAGTGAGGAACACTGTAAGGTAGAGTGAGGAACACTGTAAGGTAGAGTAGGGAACACTGTAAGGTAGAGTGGGGAACATTGTAGGGTAGAGTGAGGAACACTGTAAGGTAGAGTGAGGAACACTGTAAGGTAGAGTGGGGAACAATGTAAGGTAGAGTGAGGAACACTGTAAGGTAGAGTGGGGAACACTGTATGGTAGAGTGGGGAAAACTGCATGATAGAGTGATGGACACTGTAGAGTGAGGAACACTGTAAGTTAGAGTGAGGGACACTGTAGAGTGGGGAACACTGTTAGGTAGAGTGAGGAACACTGTAAGGTAGAGTGGGGAACACTGTAAGGTAGAGTGAGGAACATTGTAAGTAAGAGTGAGGAACACTGTAAGGTAGAGTGAGGAACACAGTAAGGTAGAGTGAGGAACACTGTAAGGTAGAGTGAGGGACACTGTAGAGTGGGGAACACTGTAAGGAAGAGTGATGTACACTGTAGAAAGAGGAACACTTTAAAGTAGAGTGAGGACCACTGTAAGGTAGAGTGAGGAACACTGTAAGGTAGAGTGTCGAACACTGTAAGGTAGAGTGAGAAACAATGTAAGGTAGAGTGAGGAACACTGTAAGGTAGAGTGAGGAACACTGTAAGGTAGAGTGAGGAACACTGTAAGGTAGAGTGGGGAACATTATAAGGAAGACTGAGGGACACTGTAGAGTGGGGAACACTGTAATGTAGAGTGAGGGACACTGTAAGGTAGAGTGAGGAACACTGTAAGGTAGAGTGATGGACACTGTAGAGTGGGGAACACTGTAAGTTAGAGTGAGGAACACTGTAAGGTAGGGTGAGGAACACTGTAAGGTAGGGTGAGGAACACTGTGAAGTAGAGTGAGGAACACTGTTAGGTAGAGTGAGAAACACTGTAAGGTAGAGTGTGGAACACTGTAGGGTGAGGAACACTGTAAGGTAGAGTGAGGAACACTGTAAGGTAGAGTAAGGAACACTGTAAGGTAGAGTGAGGAACACTGTAAGGTAGGGTGAGGAACACTGTAAGGTAGGGTGAGGAACACTGTAAGGTAGAGTGGGGAACATTATAAGGAAGACTGAGGGACACTGTAGAGTGGGGAACACTGTAAGGTAGAGTGAGGGACACTGTAAGTTAGAGAGAGGGACACTGTAAGGTAGAGTGAGGAACACTGTAAGGTAGAGTAATGGACACTGTAGAGTGGGGAACACTGTAAGTTAGAGTGAAGCACACTGTAAGGTAGAGTGAGGAACACTGTAAGGTAGGGTGAGGAACACTGTAAGGTAAAGTGAAGAACACTGTAAGGTAGAGTGAGAAACACTGTAAGGTAGAGTGAGGAACACTGTAAGGTAGGGTGAGGAACACTGGAAGGTAGAGTGGGGAACACTGTAAGTTAGAGTGATTAACACTGTAAGGTAGGGTGAGGAAAACTGTAAGGTAGGGTGAGGAACACTGTAAGGTACAGTGAGGAACACTCTAAGGTAGAGTGAGGGACACTGTAGAGTGGGGAAAACTGTAAGGTAGAGTGATGGACACTGTAGAGTGGGGAACACTGTTAGGGAGAGTGAGGAACACTGCAAGGTAGAGTGGGGAACACTGTAAGGTAGGGTGAGGAACACTGTAGGGTAGAGTGAGGAACACTGTATGGTCGAGTGAGAAACACTGTAAGGGAGAGTGAGGGACACTGTAGAGTGGGGAACACAGTAAGGTAGAGTGATGGACACTGTAGAGTGAGGAACACTGTAAGGTAGAGTGAGGAACACTGTAAGGTAGAGTGAGGAACACTGTTTGGTAGAGTGTGGAACACTGTAAGGTAGAGTGAGGAACACTGTAAGGTAGAGTGAGGAACACTGTAAGGTAGAGTGAGGAACACTGTAAGGTAGAGTGAGGAACACTGTAAGGTAGAGTGAGGAACACTGTAAGGTAGAGTGAGGAACACTGTAAGGTAGAGTGGGGAACACTGTAAGGTAGAGTGAGGAACACTGTAGAGAGAGAAACACTGTAAGGTGGAGTGAGGAACACTAAGGTAGAGTGAAGGACACTGTAAGGTAGAGTGACGAACACTGGAGAGTGGGAACACTGTAAGGTAGAGTGAGGAACACTGTAAGGTAGAGTGGGGAACACTGTAAGGTAGAGTGAGGAACACTGTAAGGTAGAGTGAGGAACACTGTAAGGTAGAGTAGGGAACACTGTAAGGTAGAGTGGGGAACACTGTAGGGTAGAGTGAGGAACACTGTAAGGTAGAGTGAGGAACACTCTAAGGTAGAGTGGGGAACAATGTAAGGTAGAGTGAGGAACACTGTAAGGTAGAGTGGGGAACACTGTATGGTAGAGTGGGGAAAACTGCAAGATAGAGTGATGGACAATGTAGAGTGAGGAACACTGTAAGTTAGAGTGAGGGACACTGTAGAGTGGGGAACACTGTTAGGTAGAGTGAGGAACACTGTAAGGTAGAGTGAGGAACACTGTAAGGTAGAGTGAGGAACACTGTAAGGTAGAGTGAGGAACACTGTAAGGTAGAGTGAGGAACACTGTAAGGTAGAGTGAGGAACACTGTAAGGTAGAGTGAGGAACACTGTAAGGTAGAGTGAGGAACACTGTAAGGTAGAGTGAGGAACACTGTAAGGTAGAGTGAGGAACACTGTAAGGTAGAGTGAGGAACACTGTAAGGTAGAGTGAGGAACACTGTAAGGTAGAGTGAGGGACACTGTAGAGTGGGGAACACTGTAAGGAAGAGTGATGTACACTGTAGAAAGAGGAACACTTTAAGGTAGAGTGAGGACCACTGTAAGGTCGAGTGAGGAACACTGTAAGGTAGAGCGTGGAACACTGTAAGGTAGAGTGAGGAACACTGTAAGGTAGAGTGAGGAACACTGTAAGGTAGAGTGAGGAACACTGTAAGGTAGAGTGAGGAACACTGTAAGGTAGAGTGGGGAACATTATAAGGAAGACTGAGGGACACTGTAGAGTGGGGAACACTGTAAGGTAGAGTGAGGGACACTGTAAGGTAGAGTGAGGAACACTGTAAGGTAGAGTGATGGACACTGTAGAGTGGGGAACACTGTAAGTTAGAGTGAGGAACACTGTAAGGTAGGGTGAGGAACACTGTAAGGTAGGGTGAGGAACACTGTGAAGTAGAGTGAGGAACACTGTTAGGTAGAGTGAGGAATACTGTAAGGTAGAGTGGGGAACACTGTAGGGTGAGGAACACTGTAAGGTAGAGTGAGGAACACTGTAAGGTAGAGTAAGGAACACTGTAAGGTAGAGTGAGGAACACTGTAAGGTAGGGTGAGGAACACTGTAAGGTAGGGTGAGGAACACTGTAAGGTAGAGTGGGGAACATTATAAGGAAGACTGAGGGACACTGTAGAGTGGGGAACACTGTAAGGTAGAGTGAAGGACACTGTAAGTTAGAGTGAGGGACACTGTAAGGTAGAGTGAGGAACACTGTAAGGTAGAGTAATGGACACTGTAGAGTGGGGAACACTGTAAGTTAGAGTGAAGCACACTGTAAGGTAGAGTGAGGAACACTGTAAGGTAGGGTGAGGAACACTGTAAGGTAGAGTGAAGAACACTGTAAGTTAAAGTGAGGAACACTGTAAGGTAGAGTGAGGAACACTGTAAGGTAGAGTGGGGAACACTGTAAGTTAAAGTGATTAACACTGTAAGGTAGGGTGAGGAAAACTGTAAGGTAGGGCGAGGAACACTGTAAGGTACAGTGAGGAACACTCTAAGGTAGAGTGAGGGACACTGTAGAGTGGGGAAAACTGTAAGGTAGAGTGATGGACACTGTAGAGTGGGGAACACTGTTAGGTAGAGTGTAGAACACTGTAAGGTAGAGTGGGGAACACTGTAAGGTAGAGTGGGGAACACTGTAAGGTAGAGTGATGGACACTGCTGAGTGAGGAACACTGTAAGTTAGAGTGAGGGACACTGTAGAGTGGCGAACACTGTTAGGTAGAGTGAGGAACACTGTAAGGTAGAGTGGGGAACACTATAAGGTAGAGTGAGGAACACTGTAGGGTAGAGTGAGGAACACTGTAAGGTCGAGTGAGGAACAATGTAAGGGAGAGTGAGGGACACTGTAGAGTGGGGAACACTGTAAGGTAGAGTGAGGAACACTGTAAGGTAGAGTGAGGAACACTGTAAGGTAGATTGAGGAACACTGTAAGGTAGAGTGTGGAAAACTGTAAGGTAGAGTGAGGAACACTGTAAGGTAGAGTGAGGAACACTGTAAGGTAGAGTGAGGAACACTGTAGAGTGGGGAACACTGTTAGGTAGAGTGAGGAACACTGTAAGGTAGAGTGGGGACCACTGTAAGGTAGAGTGAGGAACACAGTAAGGTAGAGTGATGGACACTGTAGAGTGGGGAACACTGTAAGTTAGACTGAGGAACACTGTAAGGTAGGGTGAGAAACACTGTAAGGTAGGGTAAGGAACACTGTGAAGTAGAGTGTGGAACACTGTTAGGTAGAGTGAGAAACACTGTAAGGTAGAGTAGGGAACATTGTAGGGTGAGGAACACTGTAAGGAAGAAGTGAGGAACACTGTAAGGTAGCGTTAGGAACACTGTAAGGTAGAGTGAGGAACACTGTAAGGTAGGGTGAGGAACACTGTAAGGTAGGGTGAGGAACACTGTAAGGAAGAAGTGAGGAACACTGTAAGGTAGAGTAAGGAACACTGTAAGTTAGAGTGAAGAACACTGTACGGTAGGGTGAGGAACACTGTAAGGTAGGATGAGGAACACTGTTAGGTAGAGTGAGGAACACTGTAAGGTAGAGTGAGGAACACTGTAAGGTAGAGTGAGGAACACTGTAAGGTAGGGTGAGGAACACTGTAAGGTAGAGTGGGGAACACTGTAAGGTAGAGTGAGGAACACTGTAAGGTAGAGTGAGGAACACTGTAAGGTAGAGTGAGGAACACTGAAGAGTGGGGAACACTGTTAGGTAGAGTGAGGAACACTGTAAGGTAGAGTGATGGACACTGTAGAGTGGGGGACACTGTAAGTTAGAGTGAGGAACACTGTAAGGTAGGGTGAGGAACACTGTAAGGTAGGGTAAGGAACACTGTGAAGTAGAGTGTGGAACACTGTTAGGTAGAGTGAGAAACACTGTAAGGTAGAGTAGGGAACACTGTAGGGTGAGGAACACTGTAAGGAAGAAGTGAGGAACACTGTAAGGTAGAGTTAGGAACACTGTAAGGTAGAGTGAGGAACACTGTAAGGTAGGGTGAGGAACACTGTAAGGTAGGGTGAGGAACACTGTAAGGAAGAAGTGAGGAACACTGTAAGGTAGAGTAAGGAACACTGTAAGTTAGAGTGAAGAACACTGTACGGTAGGGTGAGGAACACTGTAAGGTAGGATGAGGAACACTGTTAGGTAGAGTGAGGAACACTGTAAGGTAGAGTGAGGAACACTGTAAGGTAGAGTGAGGAACACTGTAAGGTAGGACGAGGAACACTGTAAGGTAGAGTGTGGAACACTGTAAGGTAGAGTGAGGAACACTGTAAGGTAGAGTGAGGAACACTGTAAGGTAGAGTGAGGAACACTGTAGAGTGGGGAACACTGTTAGGTAGAGTGAGGAACACTGTAAGGTAGAGTGGGGACCACTGTAAGGTAGAGTGAGGAACACTGTAGAGTGGGGAACACTGTTAGGTAGAGTGAGGAACACTGTAAGGTAGAGTGGGGAACACTGTAAGGTAGAGTGAGGAACACTGTAAGGTAGAGTGAGGATCACTGTAAGGTAGAGTGGGGAAAACTGTATGGTATAGTGATGGACTCTGTAGAGTGAGGAACACTGTAAGTTAGAGTTAGGGACACTGTAGAGTGGGGAACACTGTTAGGTAGAGTGAGGAACACTGTAAGGTAGAGTGAGGAACACTGTAAGGTAGAGTGAGGAACACTGTAAGGTAGAGTGAGAGACACTGTAGAGTGGGGAACACTGTAAGGTAGAGTGATGGACACTGTAGAGTGAGGAACACTTTCAGGTAGAGTGAGGACCACTGTAAGGTAGAGTGAGGAACACTGTAAGGTAGAGTGAGGAACACTGTAAGGTAGAGTGTGGAACACTGTAAGGTAGAGTGAGGAACACTGTAAGGTAGAGTGAGGAACACTGTAAGGTAGAGTGGGGAACATTATAAGGAAGACTGAGGGACACTGTAGAGTGGGGAACACTGTAAGGTAGAGTGAGGAACACAGTAAGGTAGAGTGATGGACACTGTAGAGTGGGGAACACTGTAAGTTAGAGTGAGGAACACTGTAAGGTAGGGTGAGGAACACTGTAAGGTAGGGTAAGGAACACTGTGAAGTAGAGTGTGGAACACTGTTAGGTAGAGTGAGAAACACTGTAAGGTAGAGTAGGGAACACTGTAGGGTGAGGAACACTGTAAGGAAGAAGTGAGGAACACTGTAAGGTAGAGTTAGGAACACTGTAAGGTAGAGTGAGGAACACTGTAAGGTAGGGTGAGGAACACTGTAAGTTAGGGTGAGGAACACTGTTAGGTAGAGTGAGGAACACTGTAAGGTAGAGTGAGGAACACTGTAAGGTAGAGTGAGGAACACTGTAAGGTAGGACGAGGAACACTGTAAGGTAGGATGAGGAACACTGTTAGGTAGAGTGAGGAACACTGTAAGGTAGAGTGAGGAACACTGTAAGGTAGAGTGAGGAACACTGTAAGGTAGGACGAGGAACACTGTAAGGTAGAGTGTGGAACACTGTAAGGTAGAGTGAGGAACACTGTAAGGTAGAGTGAGGAACACTGTAAGGTAGAGTGAGGAACACTGTAGAGTGGGGAACACTGTTAGGTAGAGTGAGGAACACTGTAAGGTAGAGTGGGGACCACTGTAAGGTAGAGTGAGGAACACTGTAGAGTGGGGAACACTGTTAGGTAGAGTGAGGAACACTGTAAGGTAGAGTGGGGAACACTGTAAGGTAGAGTGAGGAACACTGTAAGGTAGAGTGAGGATCACTGTAAGGTAGAGTGGGGAAAACTGTATGGTATAGTGATGGACTCTGTAGAGTGAGGAACACTGTAAGTTAGAGTTAGGGACACTGTAGAGTGGGGAACACTGTTAGGTAGAGTGAGGAACACTGTAAGGTAGAGTGAGGAACACTGTAAGGTAGAGTGAGGAACACTGTAAGGTAGAGTGAGAGACACTGTAGAGTGGGGAACACTGTAAGGTAGAGTGATGGACACTGTAGAGTGAGGAACACTTTCAGGTAGAGTGAGGACCACTGTAAGGTAGAGTGAGGAACACTGTAAGGTAGAGTGAGGAACACTGTAAGGTAGAGTGTGGAACACTGTAAGGTAGAGTGAGGAACACTGTAAGGTAGAGTGAGGAACACTGTAAGGTAGAGTGGGGAACATTATAAGGAAGACTGAGGGACACTGTAGAGTGGGGAACACTGTAAGGTAGAGTGAGGAACACAGTAAGGTAGAGTGATGGACACTGTAGAGTGGGGAACACTGTAAGTTAGAGTGAGGAACACTGTAAGGTAGGGTGAGGAACACTGTAAGGTAGGGTAAGGAACACTGTGAAGTAGAGTGTGGAACACTGTTAGGTAGAGTGAGAAACACTGTAAGGTAGAGTAGGGAACACTGTAGGGTGAGGAACACTGTAAGGAAGAAGTGAGGAACACTGTAAGGTAGAGTTAGGAACACTGTAAGGTAGAGTGAGGAACACTGTAAGGTAGGGTGAGGAACACTGTAAGTTAGGGTGAGGAACACTGTAAGGAAGAAGTGAGGAACACTGTAAGGTAGAGTAAGGAACACTGTAAGTTAGAGTGAAGAACACTGTACGGTAGGGTGAGGAACACTGTAAGGTAGGATGAGGAACACTATTAGGTAGAGTGAGGAACACTGTAAGGTAGAGTGAGGAACACTGTAAGGTAGAGTGAGGAACACTGTAAGGTAGGGTGAGGAACACTGTAAGGTAGAGTGGGGAACACTGTAAGGTAGAGTGAGGAACACTGTAAGGTAGAGTGAGGAACACTGTAAGGTAGAGTGAGGAACACTGAAGAGTGGGGAACACTGTTAGGTAGAGTGAGGAACACTGTAAGGTAGAGTGGGGACCACTGTAAGGTAGAGTGAGGAACACTGTAGAGTGGGGAACACTGTTAGGTAGAGTGAGGAACACTCTAAGGTAGAGTGTGGAACACTGTAAGGTAGAGTGAGGAACACTGTAAGGTAGAGTGAGGATCACTGTAAGGTAGAGTGGGGAAAACTGTATGGTATAGTTATGGACACTGTAGAGTGAGGAACACTGTAAGTTAGAGTTAGGGGCACTGTAGAGTGGGGAACACTGTTAGGTAGAGTGAGGAACACTGTAAGGTAGAGTGAGGAACACTGTAAGGTAGAGTGAGGAACACTGTAAGGTAGAGTGAGGAACACTGTAAGGTAGAGTGAGAGACACTGTAGAGTGGGGAACACTGTAAGGTAGAGTGATGGACACTGTAGAGTGAGGAACACTTTAAGGTAGAGTGAGGACCACTGTAAGGTAGAGTGAGGAACACTGTAAGGTAGAGTGAGGAACACTGTAAGGTAGAGTGTGGAACACTGTAAGGTAGAGTGAGGAACACTGTAAGGTAGAGTGAGGAACACTGTAAGGTAGAGTGGGGAACATTATAAGGAAGACTGAGGGACACTGTAGAGTGGGGAACACTGTAAGGTAGAGTGAGGAACACAATAAGGTAGAGTGATGGACACTGTAGAGTGGGGAACACTGTAAGTTAGAGTGAGGAACACTGTAAGGTAGGGTGAGGAACACTGTAAGGTAGGGTAAGGAACACTGTGAAGTAGAGTGTGGAACACTGTTAGGTAGAGTGAGAAACACTGTAAGGTAGAGTGGGGAACACTGTAGGGTGAGGAACACTGTAAGGAAGAAGTGAGGAACACTGTAAGGTAGAGTGAGGAACACTGTAAGGTAGAGTGAGGAACACTGTAAGGTAGAGTGAGGAACACTGAAGAGTGGGGAACACTGTTAGGTAGAGTGAGGAACACTGTAAGGTAGAGTGATGGACACTGTAGAGTGGGGAACACTGTAAGTTAGAGTGAGGAACACTGTAAGGTAGGGTGAGGAACACTGTAAGGTAGGGTAAGGAACACTGTGAAGTAGAGTGTGGAACACTGTTAGGTAGAGTGAGAAACACTGTAAGGTAGAGTAGGGAACACTGTAGGGTGAGGAACACTCTAAGGAATAAGTGAGGAACACTGTAAGGTAGAGTTAGGAACACTGTAAGGTAGAGTGAGGAACACTGTAAGGTAGGGTGAGGAACACTGTAAGGTAGGGTGAGGAACACTGTAAGGAAGAAGTGAGGAACACTGTAAGGTAGAGTAAGGAACACTGTAAGTTAGAGTGAAGAACACTGTACGGTAGGGTGAGGAACACTGTAAGGTAGGATGAGGAACACTGTTAGGTAGAGTGAGGAACACTGTAAGGTAGAGTGAGGAACACTGTAAGGTAGAGTGAGGAACACTGTAAGGTAGGGTGAGGAACACTGTAAGGTAGAGTGTGGAACACTGTAAGGTAGAGTGAGGAACACTGTAAGGTAGAGTGAGGAACACTGTAAGGTAGAGTGAGGAACACTGTAGAGTGGGGAACACTGTTAGGTAGAGTGAGGAACACTGTAAGGTAGAGTGGGGACCACTGTAAGGTAGAGTGAGGAACACTGTAGAGTGGGGAACACTGTTAGGTAGAGTGAGGAACACTGTAAGGTAGAGTGGGGAACACTGTAAGGTAGAGTGAGGAACACTGTAAGGTAGAGTGAGGATCACTGTAAGGTAGAGTGGGGAAAACTGTATGGTATAGTGATGGACACTGTAGAGTGAGGAACACTGTAAGTTAGAGTTAGGGACACTGTAGAGTGGGGAACACTGTTAGGTAGAGTGAGGAACACTGTAAGGTAGAGTGAGGAACACTGTAAGGTAGAGTGAGGAACACTGTAAGGTAGAGTGAGAGACACTGTAGAGTGGGGAACACTGTAAGGTAGAGTGATGGACACTGTAGAGTGAGGAACACTTTCAGGTAGAGTGAGGACCACTGTAAGGTAGAGTGAGGAACACTGTAAGGTAGAGTGAGGAACACTGTAAGGTAGAGTGTGGAACACTGTAAGGTAGAGTGGGGAACATTATAAGGAAGACTGAGGGACACTGTAGAGTGGGGAACACTGTAAGGTAGAGTGAGGAACACAGTAAGGTAGAGTGATGGACACTGTAGAGTGGGGAACACTGTAAGTTAGAGTGAGGAACACTGTAAGGTAGGGTGAGGAACACTGTAAGGTAGGGTAAGGAACACTGTGAAGTAGAGTGTGGAACACTGTTAGGTAGAGTGAGAAACACTGTAAGGTAGAGTAGGGAACACTGTAGGGTGAGGAACACTGTAAGGAAGAAGTGAGGAACACTGTAAGGTAGAGTTAGGAACACTGTAAGGTAGAGTGAGGAACACTGTAAGGTAGGGTGAGGAACACTGTAAGTTAGGGTGAGGAACACTGTAAGGAAGAAGTGAGGAACACTGTAAGGTAGAGTAAGGAACACTGTAAGTTAGAGTGAAGAACACTGTACGGTAGGGTGAGGAACACTGTAAGGTAGGATGAGGAACACTATTAGGTAGAGTGAGGAACACTGTAAGGTAGAGTGAGGAACACTGTAAGGTAGAGTGAGGAACACTGTAAGGTAGGGTGAGGAACACTGTAAGGTAGAGTGGGGAACACTGTAAGGTAGAGTGAGGAACACTGTAAGGTAGAGTGAGGAACACTGTAAGGTAGAGTGAGGAACACTGAAGAGTGGGGAACACTGTTAGGTAGAGTGAGGAACACTGTAAGGTAGAGTGGGGACCACTGTAAGGTAGAGTGAGGAACACTGTAGAGTGGGGAACACTGTTAGGTAGAGTGAGGAACACTGTAAGGTAGAGTGGGGAACACTGTAAGGTAGAGTGAGGAACACTGTAAGGTAGAGTGAGGATCACTGTAAGGTAGAGTGGGGAAAACTGTATGGTATTGTTATGGACACTGTAGAGTGAGGAACACTGTAAGTTAGAGTTAGGGGCACTGTAGAGTGGGGAACACTGTTAGTTAGAGTGAGGAACACTGTAAGGTAGAGTGAGGAACACTGTAAGGTAGAGTGAGGAACACTGTAAGGTAGAGTGAGGAACACTGTAAGGTAGAGTGAGAGACACTGTAGAGTGGGGAACACTGTAAGGTAGAGTGATGGACACTGTAGAGTGAGGAACACTTTAAGGTAGAGTGAGGACCACTGTAAGGTAGAGTGAGGAACACTGAAAGGTAGAGTGAGGAACACTGTAAGGTAGAGTGTGGAACACTGTAAGGTAGAGTGAGGAACACTGTAAGGTAGAGTGAGGAACACTGTAAGGTAGAGTGGGGAACATTATAAGGAAGACTGAGGGACACTGTAGAGTGGGGAACACTGTAAGGTAGAGTGAGGAACACAATAAGGTAGAGTGATGGACACTGTAGAGTGGGGAACACTGTAAGTTAGAGTGAGGAACACTGTAAGGTAGGGTGAGGAACACTGTAAGGTAGGGTAAGGAACACTGTGAAGTAGAGTGTGGAACACTGTTAGGTAGAGTGAGAAACACTGTAAGGTAGAGTGGGGAACACTGTAGGGTGAGGAACACTGTAAGGAAGAAGTGAGGAACACTGTAAGGTAGAGTGAGGAACACTGTAAGGTAGGGTGAGGAACACTGTAAGGTAGGGTGAGGAACACTGTAAGGAAGAAGTGAGGAACACTGTAAGGTAGAGTAAGGAACACTGTAAGTTAGAGTGAAGAACACTGTACGGTAGGGTGAGGAACACTGTAAGGTAGGATGAGGAACACTGTTAGGTAGAGTGAGGAACACTGTAAGGTAGAGTGAGGAACACTGTAAGGTAGAGTGAGGAACACTGTAAGGTAGGGTGAGGAACACTGTAAGGTAGAGTGGGGAACACTGTAAGGTAGAGTGATGGACACTGTAGAGTGAGGAAAACTGTAAGTTAGAGTGAAGGACACTGTAGAGTGGGGAACACTGTTAGGTAGAGTGAGGAACACTGTAAGGTAGAGTGGGGAACACTGTAAGGTAGAGTGAGGAACACTGTAGGGTAGAGTGAGGAACACTGTAAGGTCGAGTGAGGAACACTGTAAGGGAGAGTGAGGGACACTGTTGAGTGGAGAACACTGTAAGGTAGAGTGAGGGACACTATAGAGTGAGGAACACTGTAAGGTAGAGTGAGGAACACTGTAAGGTAGAGAGAGGAACACTGTAAGGTAGAGTGTGGAACACTGTAAAGTAGAGTGAGGAACACTGTAAGGTAGAGTGGGGAACACTGTAAGGTAGAGTGATGGACACTGTAGAGTGAGGAACACTGTAAGTTAGAGTGAGGTACACTGTAGAGTGGGGAAGACTGTTAGGTAGAGTGAGGAACACTGTAAGGTAGAGTGGGGAACACTGTAAGGTAGAGTGAGGAACTCTGTAAGGTAAAGTGAGGAACACTGTAAGGTAGAGTGGGGAGCACTGTAAGGTAGAGTGGGGAGCACTGTAAGGTAGAGTGGGGAACACTGTAGGGTAGAGTGGGGAACACTGTAGGGTAGAGTGAGGAACACTTTAAGGTAGAATGAGGAACACTGTAAGGTAGAGTGGGGAACACTGTAAGGTAGAGTGAAGAACACTGTAAGGTAGAGTGGGGAATACTGTAAGGTAGAGTGGGGAACACTGTAAGGTAGAGTGATGGACACTGTAGAGTGAGGAACACTGTAAGTTAGAGTGAGGGACAATGTAGAGTGGGGAACACTGTTAGGTAGAGTGAGGAACACTGTAAGGTAGAGTGGGGAACACTGTAAGGTAGAGTGAGGAACACTGTAAGGTAGAGTGAGGAACACTGTAAGGTAGAGTGAGGAACACTGTAAGGTAGAGTGAGGAACACTGTAAGGTAGAGTGAGGGACACTGTAGAGTGGGGAACACTGTAAGGTAGAGTGATGGACACTGTAGAGTGAGGAACACTTTAAGGTAGAGTGAGGAACACTGTAAGGTAGAGTGAGTGTCCTGTTATTCCTATAGTTTCTCCGTGCCCTTTTACTTTGCTGCTTAGCTAGCCTACATCTCTGATTAAACCATGGGTTTCTCACCTTCATTTCATTGGTTTTCTTTTGGACTGAGACAAACTTGTTTGCTGCTTCCTTGCACTTGTGCGTGATGAAGTCCATCATGTCTTGGACCGTCTTTCCCCTGAGCTCTGTTTCTCATGTTATATCTGTTAGGAATTTTCTTAACTCCTCATAGTTTAAATGAACAAATAGTTTCCTCATAGTTTCCCTTTCGGAATGCCAGTTTTTTGTTTTCAGTACCCCTCCTCGAGTTCAATAACCCTTCCTCAACCAGATACCCAGTGTTATGCTCCTGGTGATCCCAGTGTTATGCTCCTGGTGATCCCAGTGTTATGCTCCTGGTGATCCCAGTGTTATGCTCCTGGTGGAAGAAATTGTAGACGCAGCAACTGGGTACTACTACAATGATCGGATTTTGATGAGAAAATGGAGACCGCAGAGTGCTCCCTTGTCAAATGAGTGGGAGGTAGTCCACCAGGTTATGTTGCCGACCTGCTATAGAGAAAGAGTTTTGGCAGCTGCTCATGATGATCCTATGGGGGGACATCAAGGTATTAATATTACGTATCACAAAATTTTAAAGTATTTTTTCTGGCCCAAGCTGAAAAGCGATGTGGCAAAATTTTTTAATGCATGTATTGTTTGTGAACTGGTTGGGAAACGAAACCAGACTCCACCTAAAGCTCCTCTAAGGCCTATTGTCGTGCCAGAGGAACCATTTTCTCATGTGGTAATGGACTGTGTTGGACCATTACCTAGAACTAAGTCTGGTAATATTTACCTAATCACGATGATGTGTATCACTACTCATTACCCAGAGGCTTTTGCTGTAAGGAACATCCGAGCAAAAACTGCTGTTGCTTGTATGTTGCAATTTTTTTCCACTTTTGGACTGCCTCGGGTCGTGCAAACTGACAATGGTACTAACTTTAAGTCTGATATTTTTGAGCAATTTTGTAAGGAACATGGAATAACTCATAAGGTTTCCAGCCCATACCATCCACAGAGTCAGGGGGTAATTGAACGTTTCCATCTAACTCTGAAGCAGATGTTGAAGACATCGTGCGAGAGTTCCCACACCTTCTGGGATGAGAATTTACCGTATGTTTTGTTTGCGGCTAGAGAGGGATTACAAAGTTCACTGGGTTGTTCTCCTTTTGAGTTAGTCTTTGGCCATAAAGTTCGTGGACCCTTGCAAATGTTACAGGAGAATCTGTTAGGGAACGTAACGTTAACCGAAGGCTCGGCTTTCTTTGCGCAACACCACCAGAGACTCAAGGACTGCAAGGCGGCTGCACTTAAGTATCTTGGGAAGGCCCAAGAAAAGATGAAAGAACGTAACGATGCTAAATCTAAGTTGCGGGTATTTCAGCCTGGCGACCCTGTCCTGGTATTAAAGCCTCGACTAGGGAACACTATGTCCCACAAGTACGAAGGCCCCTACATTGTGACAGAAAAGACTGGGGACCTCACGTACAAAGTGAGGCACTCTGACAAACGTAACCAGGTAATGCTCGTATATGTAAATCGGCTGAAGAAGTTCCAGGGCCCCAGGCCCATTGCACTAACCAATGTTTCCATTTCCAGTGAGGGAGGGGATGATTGTTCTGGGGACCCAACTAATCTCATTTTCAATAATTCTAGTTCTGTGAATGCTGTGGAGGGACTGTCCCATTTGCAGATGGCCCAACGTGAAGAGGTGCAGTCGTTGGTTGATGAATTCTCCAGTCTGTTCGGGGAGGTCCCGACCCAGACTGATGCCATTTGCCATGATGTCGAGTTGACGGACTACACTCCCATTTGCCTTCAACCCTATCTGATGAGTCCAGAAAAGAAGGCCATCGTACGGAAGGAGGTCGACTTCTTGCTCCAGCACGGCCTCATCAGGCCGAGCCAGGGCTCTTGGTGCTCGCCCTGCCTTTTGGTCCCCAAACCAGACGGCTCCTAGCGATTATGCACCGACTATCGGCAGCTCAACAAGGTGACCATTGTGGATGCCTATCCGCTGCCCCTCCTCGAGGACTGCATCGACGAGCTGGGAAACGCCAAGTACGTCTCGAAATTCGACCTCTCGAGGGGGTATTATCAAATCCCACTCACTGAACGTGCTAAACAACTAACTGCATTCGTGACACCTGAGGGGGTTTTTGAGTATCAAGTGTTACCGTTCGGCTTGCGTAATGCCCCTGCCACGTTCCAGAGACTCATGAACTCTTTGCTCACTAATGTGCCAAATTGTCGGGCATATTTAGATGATATCGTGCTCTTTGACAGTAATTGGGCTGACCACATAGCTAGGTTACGCCAGTTGTTTGCAATCTTGAAAATGGCAAATCTTACCTTAAATACTAAATAGTGTCATTTTGGCCAAGGCACAGTGACGTACCTCGGTTATGAAGTGGGCCAAGGAAAAGTGTTACCTCGGCAAGATAAAATCAGTGCCATTCTGGAGTATCCAGTACTAAAGTCTAAAAAGGACGTTCAAAGATTTATCGGTATGTGTGCGTACTATCGACGCTTTTGTCAGAACTTTTCCTGTGTTGCCACTCCTCTCACAGACTTGTTGCGGAAAGCCGTTAAATTTAAGTGGTCATCAGACTGTGCAGAGGCATTTAAAAATTTGAAATTGATCTTAGCTTCCGCCCCAGTGCTTGCTAGTCCAAGGTTCGATCGACCGTTTAAAATTCATGTGGACGCGTCTGACTCGGGTGCTGGTGCAAACTGGGGATGATCAAGTGGAACACCCAGTATATTATTACTCTGTGAAATTCGACAAGGCACAACGCAATCATTCAGTGGTAGAAAAAAAGGCGTTGGCGCTAGTGTTAACATGTAAAAAGTTCAAAGTTTACCTCACAGGTAATATAGTGGAAGTGTACACGGACCATAACCCACTAGTCTTCCTGACTCAGATGAAGGGTAAGAATAAACGCATCCTCAGGTGAGCGTTGTACCTACAGGACTTCAATCTTTCCATTACCCACCTACCGGGCAGACTCAACGTGATAGCCGACGCTCTGTCCCGGTTGCCTGAATGACATTCCTCTGAGCCACAGGAAGCCATTTACCAACTGTCATGCTTTAGTTATTTTTTTTTAGGTTCTCCTGTGACATTAAATATTCCGTGTCCAAATTATTTACTTCCCTGTTTTTTTTTTTGTGTATGTTTTTTTTCTTTCAGAGAACTCCTTTGTATTTTTCTTGCAGAGAAATTGTTGTTTTTGATTGATTTTTTTTTGTCATGTTTTTCTTTTTATTCTCTGTATACTCTTACAAAAAAATATGACTACTATTCTAGTAGTCACATTTTTTTTTTTTTCTCAGAAGGGGGGATGAGTGTTACGACCCTGGGTTCTTCAGTGGAAACCAGACGTCAAAATTTAACTAATTAAGCTACGTTAGAGTAGGAAATTGCAACCCGATGTGTCTTTGTTTGTATCTTCCCTCCAGACGTAAGACTATTCTTGTTTCTCAAAGAGCATTTAAAGACTGAGCTGGGGGTTGATTATTAAATAATAACATAGGCACCAACTATGCTTACTATTACTTTCTAATCAGTTGTAAAGTAAACCTGAGTAAACTTGGTATAGGGCTGCGGTATGTTTAGTTGAGCAGTCTGCCGGCAGCTGTGGGGAAGGAGACTGAGACTCCATCTTTTTCTGAGCTGGCGTGGTGTGGACAGGAACCTCTTACCCTTCCTCTTCGTTTCCTTATTTCTGTGTCTTGTTCAAGATAAGTATACTGAGCACAGTATTCTGCATGTCTGGCATACTCATGTCCTATGTGTTTAGTAGTATACTTTATGTGTAGTAGGTGTTTTTAGGGTTTATATTACTAGTTATTCAAAAGGGGGTCCCATTGGAACCACGTGGTCCCCTACCCTAAGCTGACTCTAACTTCAAGTTATTCAATAGTAGAGCTTTACCCTAGCTTGTGCTCAGTGTAAAACCTTGTATCCTGTTTATGTGGACCAAGGCTTTTAACGTAAGGTAGTGTGGTAAAGTTATTATTATTATTGTTATTGGTGTGAGTGTGTATGGGGGGTTGTTAAGGGGATAATAAATAAGTACCTTAGAACAGAGTATCTCTTCTTCCTGTGTGGGAGTGTGTTGATCAACCCTTAGACTGACATATATGGTCTAGTAGCAAGTTATTTTTACTGTGGATAGTTTATTTTGGGGGCCGGGCCTTTTAGCTCTCCCATAGTTGATAACTCTGTCTTGTAACTACCCTTACCCCTTAATAGTACCAGTCCCCCATAGCAAGCAACACAATTATTTATAACAGCCGCTAACTAGTAAAGACGCGAACATTGTGTGTAGGGCACTAAAATCTATACTAGAGACACCTCACTCGCGCGGGGTGCGGAAAATTAATTCAGATCGCGGGGGTGAATTTTACAACGCGCGTGTGGAAAAGATGTTGGCCTCTAAGAATATTGTGCTGTATAGTGTATTTTCTCAAGAAACAAAAGCATCCATAGCCGAAAGATTCATACGTACTTTGAAAACTAAGCTTTACAAGTATATGACTTCGTACAACACATTGAAATATATAGGGGTGCTGCCTGACGTTGTAAAAACATATAATGTCTCGCCTCACCGAGGGTTGGGGGGCAGAACCCCAGAGAGGTGCATGCTTTAACAAAACCAAGAGAGATTGTCAATCTATTTAACTTAATGTATAAAAACCCAGGCAAAACATCGCGGGGCATCATTCCACAGCTGAAGGTTGGCGAAACAGTATGAATTACTTTATCTGATCGCGTTTCGCAATTTAAAAAAGGTTTCAAACAGCAGAATACGCGAGAAATCTTCACAATCGCGTGATTGGACAATAGCCAGAGGGTCCCTTTATACTATTTGAAAGATTTGAATGGTGGCAATATTGACGGAGGGTTTTATAGACAAGAACTAACCCTCACCCATTTGCCCGCCGCCTTCAATATTGAAAAGGTTTTGAGCAAGAGAGAAGTCGACGGTCAGTTGCAATATAAAGTCAGATTCGAGGGTTATGATCAATCATTCGACCAATGGGTCGGCGCCGATGCGTACTGAAACTATAAAGGAGCCTTTAGTTCAGAAATACTGGGATCTGATAAGACTATTAGCCGGTCTTAAGTACTCTAGCAGAAAGAAATTAATTGAAAAATTCAAAAAGCCACACATAAATTGCCTATCAGAAATATTTAAAAATCTTTTAAGAAATAAATTGCCCGTGCCTAGCAAGGTTTTAAAAAAACTGAAAAAATATAGTTCATTAATTCGTGTGGTAGCTTGCAAAAAACCTTCCACGGCAATTAAAAAAAATATATTAACTAGCAAACGGGGTGGTAATATCCTGTCTATTCTCCTTCCCATTGCCGTTAATCTGTTGTCGCGTTTATTTACCAAATGAGAGAGTATTATTTAGAGTATGAAAATAATGGACGAGCGAGTGCCGTCCCCTTTGCCGACAGTGCCAGAGATACCGATGCCAACGCCCCTGCAACAGACAACTGAGAACGCCCAGCCCGAAAGATCTAATCCTACTGTAGCACATCTGATAAATCTGAGATTAAAAGCGATACATCACGAATATGCAAGGGCACTTTTAAAATATTTCGACGAGAGTGGGCTTGTTAAATGGGACGTTATTGGCAATATAATGAGTCCTGTGGCTGGTTTGCATATAATTAATGATATTATATATGGGATGACGGTCCACAATGCTTTATTTGCCCCTACTAAACTACCTCTAGCAAAATTATTTTTTAATGTGGCTTCAATCCCTATGGATCTATTTAGAAACGCTGCGGCTCGCAGACAGGTTAACGATGAGGGAATTAACAGGAGACGGGGCGTGTCTGGTTCGACCTCTGACCTCCCTCCTAAGCGGGTCAAGGTCGGTGGTCGCGGGGATCGGGTCGCCCCCTCGTGGTTGGCATATTAAAAACAAATTATGGCGATTTGAGCATTTATTCATTGCCCGCCCGTGACCTGGTACTGTCGCCAGAATGGACACTCACATCATATACGCGACCAACGTTGCCAATGCAGATCTGTATCCTGATAACATTCCCAGCTCTTTTTCAAATCGTTTGTATAAGGAATTAAATTTGAATCCCAAGCGCGCCTATGAAATGTATTTACAGAAATTATTGCTCCCCACATCTCATTACGTGATTATGAAAGACGATCTAGAGAGTTATGTGAGGGTTGGTTTAATATGCACCAATGTACAAATGACGGGCTTTAAACACACCTATTCAAAGTTTTTACTGAAAAACAACATTTTGGCAGGAAGCATAAAGGAAATTAATAATGCAATTAACAATGAAATAGCCAATATATTGTCAAGCAAGGAATTGAGCTTTATAGATAAAGCTTATAAAAAGCTGTATCCAAAATACGGAACAAAGTATATAAAATACGATTCAAGCTATAATCGCAATAAATTTAATGCCGTATACAGCGACGCCATAATGTTGCAGTTCCAAAGACCAGGTGAAGAGGTATATAATATGGTTTGCCGAATTTCGCTATCGTTCGGGCGTGCGATCGGGAAGGTAATAGGCGCCGAGACAGGTGAGGATTATGTCATATATTTAATCAGGGGTATAAAATATGAGACAGGCAAGTAAACTGATTTATGTGTCTACCCACCACAGCCGAGAGGAATGATGGATAATTTGTGTATTTATTGCGACAAAATTATGCCTACGAGTTATGGTGACAAGTTGGTCAATATACTGGACGTTGTCTCTTTAAATGGGAGTGACGGTGGCAATAAGAAGTTATATAAACCTCTGAACACTTCTATTGTCGACAGTGTGAGCATTACAATGACCGATCAAGAAGGCAATCCTGTTTATTTCGATGCGCGAGGCTGCACGATTGCAGTTTTGCATATAAGGCCGACTTTGGGGGTTATATAATTGAGCGTTGAAGCCTATAATCTTCATTACCTCGCATCTAGTTGCAAAATGCGCGTCGATTTTACCCCGCCGTCGGTGGAGGAGTTATTAATACTCCTAACGCCCCCCGTTTCCGGGAGAGGGGGCGGTTTAGGGGACGTCCGCATTTTTAACAGTACTAGGCGTCATGTACGAGGGGGTGGGATTTTTAGTTTCATAACTGGACTGGCGAAGCGAGCGGCACCATTCTTGATGAGAACCTTGGCCCCTGCTGCATTGAGTATGGGCCAGGATGTCATGCAAGACATAAACAGCGGCGAACGCACATTGAAACAGTCGCTCAAACATAGAGGCCTAGAAACATTAAAACATGTTGGGAAGCAAATTGCGGGCGGGCGGGTCGTTAAGAAAAAAAAAGGAACAGAAGGATTAAGACAAAAAAACAAAACAAAAAAAACAAAGCAAAACAAGAAATTTGTTCAGGAAAATCGACGGAGGGAAATATAATGACGTGTTTGCTTAAAAATTGAATCACTCTCGAAACAACTATTGACAAGATAGCATGGCAGGGCTACAAGTACCACTGGGGAATTATGCCGCTGCAATAACTGACGCCTTTCCCAAGCCGTTCTCCGCTAGGATGGTAGAGGCTACTATAGCCTCGCGTAAAACTATTGATGTTTTGCCAGTAAATACTGGGGGCAATAAATTTAGAGATACGTATCTTGAATTTAACATTAAAGGCGTGAATGGCCACTTTCTAGATATGTCGTCATTGGCTTTGGAACTATCGCTAGCAGTAACGGGCGAAGATGGAGCTAGTACGATAGGGGATACAGAAAATGTAACAATTAGTAATGGTCTATCACAGACTTTATTCAAATCTATAGTAGTGTATTTCAATGAGACTGTGGTCGAAACTAACTCTCTATTCTCATACTGGAGTTATATAAAGCTGCTGACTACTATTTTGGCGTGCGAAGCTGAGAGATATCGGAAACTAGCGCATTTCTTTAAAGGTAATGACCCCAGCAGATTTTCCGACGAATATTTTGCTGCAATGACAGAGGAAAGGGAGCAGCAAATGACTGAGATGAAAACTACGGGTGTGCACACATGCTTTAAATTATTGGCGGATGTTACTACAATTAGCGAATACGTTCTGGATAATGTGGATGTGCGCATTCGCCTCGAACTGAACCTGGATAAATGGATTATTCATAGCGAAAGGGATAATGCAAACTTTAAATACCATATTAAGATGGCGAGGTTGTGGATAGATCGCATAATGCCATACCCGGCCGGCTTAACGGCCATTAATAAGGCATTGATACAAAATAACACCCCGATAACATATACGTTTAACAAAATCCTATTAAAGACTTATATACTGGGCACAGGACAGCGGACAATTACAATGGATCAGCCCTGGGGAACTGTAGTTCCTGAGCGTTTATACATGATTATCGTAGATTTGGAGGCAATGTCAGGAGGCTATGCCCAGAACCCATTATATTTTGAGAATTGTCAGCTCACAAGTGTATTTATAACTCTGAATAGCACTACTTTATTTAATATTGCTTGCGCTTTTCCACACAACTGCGCAAAATTATATTATACGACGCTACAAGCTTTAGGTTTCGATAATGCCCACACGCTATCCTATGACGCATTTGTTAACGGTGGCACTATACTGGCTTTCAATTTACAGCCCGAAACTATAAAGGACGCAATGCCCCTGAAAGTGTCTGGTAACCTGAGAATTAGTCTAGAATTTAAAATACCTGTGGTGGGAAATAAAGTAATTTTGCTTTATGGTGGCACCACTGGCATCCTGAAAATTAATGCGGAACGTAGAATAGTTTGTGATACGAGAGCGTAAAGCTATGAATTGTCTTGAAATTAACGAAGCCCTGAACGGGGTGTTGGGTCGGGAGGTGCAATATCTGGGATGTTATCTCGCCAATGATGCAAGAAAAATTTTGAAAAAGATCTATAACCATCCTGTGGTATTTATAATTAATACACTAGATGCAGAATCTGCAGATACAATGGGGCTTTGGGTTACATTTTGTATAGCCAAAGCAATGACTAAGACAGAAATTGTCATTCTGGATAGTTTTGGAAACCCGAGAATTGAAACGTATTCGAAATACTTTAAGGTTATATTGAATAGCTTTGAAAAATATGATTTGCACATATTCAATGACAGAATACAGCAGTTGGAAACTTATTTCTGCGGGAACTATGCGTTATACTTCACCTACTATTTATCCCATCTAGGGGTGGGAAAAGCGCTTCGGAAATTTGCGCAGGACTTTAAATGTGAACAATACAGCAAAAATGACGCTTTGGTTGTTAAATTTACGTATGATAACCTGAATATGCCGCTCTGTCAAACAACATTTTGCCTGGGAGATGATTCCCAGGAGGCATGCAATAACCTGTGTGAGCAGGTGACCTAGCTTGCCTGAGGGGGTGGGTGTTGGGGGGGGGGGTGATTAGAGGTTTTTAGGGGTATATATATAAGCCCAGTCCTAAGGCCCATTGACTTAACTTGCCCACCGACGAACGCCCTTGGTCCTGGTCATCATTAGAAGCCCACAAGCGAAGTTTTTGAAAATGGAATTTGCCCGTGGCGAGTTTTTTTTTTTTTTTTTTTTTTTTTAACATAACTCTGATATAGGTGAGAACGTGTGTGTGTGTGTGTGTGTGTTTATGTTTCTTGTTGGTGAATATAAAATTTTATTAATTTTTTTTTTTTTTTTTATTTGCAGAATTGTTGAACAGATGCTCAAAAATTGAGGTGACTGGCAGGATCAATTTCAACTTTGGGACTGCTCTCATCCTGCCAGCTGGGGTGACGTCCCATGATGTAGCGGATATATTGAAGAGTAGTGGTGTTGCCAATGTTCGGCCGATGTGTCAAGCCCCCAAAACTTCATCAACTGCGCCTACGACCTCGCCTGAGACTACGGAGATGCCGGGGCCGGTGCCAGATGTCGTTGTGGCCACTATGCACCCCAAGCCGACGGTGCCCATGCCCCTGCCTGAGACGCGGACGGCGCCAGAGTCCCGCCCCGCGGCCCGCCTTGTTGTTGGCTCTATGGATTCATGGGTGGTAGCAATGACTGCGGTGCCGACCCCGGCGGGCCCAGGGCCATTCCCAATAACGGCAACAACAACAACAAGAACTGCAACAACTACAACGGCAGCAACAACAACAACAACAGAGCCCAAAGCTAAGAAGGCAGCGAAGAGTGGAGAGATGGCTCTAAAAACGAAAGCAACAACAACAACAACAGAGCCCAAAGCTAAGAAGGCGGCGAAGAGTGGAGAGATAGCTCTAAAAACGAAAGCTTTGACAGCGCCTTTGATGAAGGACATTGCAAAGCCAACAAGTCGCCCTGCGGAAGAGTGTAAAATAACCTTGGAACGGCCTGCACCGGGGCCCTGTCGGACTAGGCTATCTACGCGAGGCTGACGCAAGAGGACGACGACGACGACATCGACCCCATATGATAAGAGGTCGAGCAACCGCGAGGCTTCCCCCCAGCCATCTACCTCGGGATATGTACCTCCAACAAGACGCCCCAACCTGCCTCCCCCAGCGACCCGCCAGCGGGAGGCAGTTACCCACATTAGCGAGAGTGAAGACGAGGATGTCCGACAGACCCCCCAGAAATTAGCGACGGTGTGCCGCGTATCCCCTATGGCACCTAAGACACAAGAGCTGAACGCGATTTTATTTTTTGATTTTATTTTTTACCTGATTATTGAAACCTTACCAAATGTAAAGACAAACCCCTTATTTCAGATACACTTCTCAGTAGGAATTAAAAAAAAAACAGATATATTGTATTTACATAAAATCACACGCACACATATACTAATGCCATTAAAATACTCCAAAAAACGTTTATATGCCTTTCACCAGTGTATTTTTTAGTTTTCATCTATTGAACATTCATCCTCGGTACCTCCCATAAGTAGAGACCCCCTTCTTGAGGCGATAGATTCATCTTAAAAGCAAGAGACATATCGAGAAAAAACAGGTTAGGATAAGGCACCAGTTCCTCAGGTACACCCTGGGTGGTGGGCCCCCGGGACCCCAGGGGGGAACGGACCACCCAACCCCCGCCAGCCAGCCAGGTGCGCGCTGACCGTGCCCTAACCTAACCACCTAAAATAAGTTTTTGGTCGATCTGGCCCACAAGAGTCGAGTCGGCATGGAAGTGCCCAACCGTTTCTGAAAATCAATTCCCCATCTGTCTCCTTTTACACTACTACCATACACCAGGTGACACAGTATGACCAGGGGGTCACCATACACCAGGTGACCCAGTATGACCAGGGGGTGACCATACACCAAGTAACCTAGTTTGAACAGGGGGGTGACCGTTCACCAGGTTACCCACTATGACCTTGGGGTGACCATACACCAGGTGAGCCAGTATGACCTGGGGGTGACCATACACCAGGTGACACAGGATGAGAAGGGGTGACCTTATACCAGGTGACCCAGTATGACTAGGGGGTGACCATACACCAAGTGACCTAGTATGACCAGGGGGTCACCATACACCAGGTGACCCAGTATGACCAGGGAGTAACCATTCACCAGGTTACCCAGAATGAGAAGGGGTGACCATACACCAGGTGACCCAGTATGACCAAGGGGTCACCATACACCAGGTGACCCAGTATGACCAAGGGGTCACCATACACCAGGTGACATAGAATGAACTGAAGGGGGGGGGGTGACCATACACCAGATGACCCAGTGTGACCAGGGGGTCACCATACACCAGGTGACCTAGTATGACCAGGGGTGACCATACACCAGGTGACCCAGAATGGCCAGGGGGTGACCATACACCAGGTGACCCAGTATGACCAAGGGGTGTTCATTCACCAGGTGACCCAGTATGACAAGGGGGGGTGACCATACACCAGGTAAGCCAGTATGGCCAGGGGGTGTCCATACACCAGGTGACCCAGTACGACCAAGGGGTGACCATACACCAGGTGACCTAGTATGACCAGGGGTCATCATACACCAGTTGACCCAGTATGACAATGGGTCACCATACACCAGGTGACCCAGTAAGACCAAGGGGGACACCATACACAAGGTGGCACAGTATAACCAGGGGGGTCACCATTCACCATATGACCCAGTATGACCAGGGGTGAACATACACCAGGTGCCCAGTATGACCAGGGGTGACCATACACTAGGTGACCCAGTATGACAAGGTGGTCATCATACACCAGTTGACCCAGTACGACCAGGGGCCATCATTCACCAGGTGACTAAGTATGACCAGGAGGGTGACCATACACCAGGTGACCCAGTATGACCATGAGGTCACCATATATACAAGGTGGCAAAGTATGACCAGGGGGGTCACCATACACCAGGTGACACAGTATGACCAGGGGGTCACCATACACCAGATGACCCAGTATGACCAGGGAGTCACCATACACCAGGTGACCTAGTATGACCTGGAGGTCACCATACACCAGGAGACACAGTATGACCAGGGGTGAGCATACACCAGGAGACCCAGAATGGCCAGGGGGTGACCATACACCAGGTGACCCAGTATGATCAAGGGGTGTCCATTCACCAGGTGACCCAGTATGACAAGGGGGGGGTGACCATACACCAGGTGACCTAGTATGACCAGGGGTGACCATACACTAGGTGTCCAGTATGACCACGGGTGACCATACACCAGTTGACCCAGTATGACAATGGGTCACCATACACCAGGTGACCCAGTACGATCAGAGGTGACCACACTCCAGAAAACCCAGTATGACCAAGGGGACACCATACACAAGGTGGCACAGTATGACAAGGGGGGTCACCATACACTAGGTGACCCAGTATGACCAGGGGGTCACCCTACACCAGGTGACCCAGTATGACAAGGGGTCACCATACACCAGGTGACCCAGTACGATCAGAGGTGACCACACTCCAGAAAACCCAGTATGACCAAGGGGACACCATACACAAGGTGGCACAGTATGACCAGGGGGGTCACCATACACTAGGTGACCCAGTATGACCAGGGGGTCACCATACACCAGGTGACCAAGTTTGATCAAGGGATCACTATACACCAGGTGACCCAAAAATGAACACTGGGTGACCATGCATACACCAGGAGACCCAGTATGACCAGGGGTGACCATACACCAGGAGACCCAGTATGATCAGGGTGACCATACAACAGGTGACCTAGTTTGACGAGGGGGTGGTTATACACCAGGTAACCTAGTATAACCAGGGGGTGACCATACACCAGGTGACCCAGTATGACCAAGGGGTCACCATACACCAGAAGGCAAAGTATGACCAGGGGGGGGGGGTCACCATACACTAGGTGACACAGTATGACCAGGGGGTCACCATACACCAGGTGACCCAGTATGACCAGTGGTAACCACCAGATGACCTTGTATGACCAGGGGGTCACAATACACCAGGTGACCCAGTATGACCAGGGGGTGTCCATGCACCAGGTGACCCAGTGTGAACAGGTGGTCACTATACACCAGTTGACCCAGTATGACAAGGGGTGACCATACACCAGGTGACCCAGTATGACCAGGGGTGACCATACACCAGGTGACCCAGTATGACCAGGGGGTCACCATACACCAGGTGACCCAGTATGACCAGGGGTGACCATACAACAGGAGACCCAGTATGACCAGGGGGTGACCATACACCAGGTGACCTAGGATGAGAAGGGGGGTGACCCTATACAAGGTGACCCAGTATGACTAAGGGGTGACCATACACCAAGTGACCTAGTATGACCAGGGGGGTGACCATACACCAGGTAATACAGTATGACCAGGGGGGTGACCATACCCCAGGTGATACAGTATGACCAGGGGGGTGACCATACACCAGGTGACACAGTATCACCAGGGGGGTCACCATACACCAGGTGACACAGTATTCCCAGGGGGTATCCATACACCAGGTGACCCAGTATGACCAGGGAGTAACCATTCACCAGGTAACCCAGTATGACCTGGGGGTGACCATACACCAGGTGACCCAGTATGAGAAGAAGGTGACCATACACTAAGTGGCCCAGTATAACCAGGGGGTGACCAGACACCAGGTGACCCAGTTTGACCAATAGGTCACCATATACCAGGTGACACGGTATGAACTGGGGGGGGGTCACCATACACCAGGTGACACAGTATGACCAGGGGATTACCATACACCAGGTGACCCAGTATGACCATTGGGTGAACATACACCAGGTGCCCATTATGACCAGGGGTGACCATACACCAGGTGACCCAGTATGACAAGGGGTCACCATACACCAGGTGACCCAGTGCGACCAGAGGTGACCATACTCCAGAAAACCCAGTATGACCAGGGGTCATCATTCACCAGGTGACTAAGTATGACCAGGGGGGTGACCATACACCAGGTGACCCAGTATGACCATGGGGTGACCATACACCAGGTGACCCAGAATGGCCAGGGGGTGACCATACACCAGGTGAACAAGTATGACAAGGGGGTGTCCATGCACCAGGTGACCCAGTACGACCAGGGGGTTACCATACACCAGGTGACCCAGTATGACAAGGGGTCATCATTCACCAGGTGTCTAAGTATGACCAGAAGGGTGACCATACACCAGGTGACCCAGTATGACCATGGGGTCACCATACACAAGGTGGCAAAGTATGACCTGGGGGTCACCATACACCAGGTGACACAGTATGACCATGGGGTCACCATACACTAGGTGACCCAGTATGACCAGGGGTTCACCATACAGCAGGTGTCCTAAAAATGAACATGGGGTGACCATACACCAGGTGACCCAGTATGACCAGGGATGACCATACAACAGGTGACCTAGTATGACGAGGGGGTGGATATTCACCAGGTGAACTAGTATAACCTGGGGTGACCATACACCAGGTGACCCAGTATGATCAGGGGGTGACCATACACCAGGTAACCCAGTGTGGCCAGGGGGTGACCGTTCACCAGGTTACCCAGTATGACCTTGCGGTAACCATACACCAGGTGACCCAGTATAACCTGGGGGTTACCATACACCAAGTTACCTAGTATGACCAGGGGGTGACAATACACCAAGTTACCTAGTATGACCAGGGGTCATCATTCACCAGGTGACTAAGTATGACCAGGGGGGTGACCATACGCCAGGTGACCCAGTATGAACAGGGGGTGACCATACACCAGGTGACACAGTATGACCAAGTGGTCACCATACACCAGATGACCCAGTATGCCCAGGGGGTAACCATACACCAGGTGACCCAGTATGACCTGGGAGTAACCATTCACCAGGTTACCCAGTATGACCTGGGGGTTACCATACACCAGGTGACCCATTATGACCAGGGGTGTCCATACACCAGGTGACCCAGTATGGCCAGTGGGTGACCATACAACAGGTGACCTAGTATGACGAGGGGGTGGTTATACACCAGGTGACCTAGTATAACCAGGGGAGACCATACACCAGGTGACCCAGTATGTCCAAGGGGTCACCATACACCAGGTGGCAAAGTATGACCAGGGGGGTCACCATACACCAGGTGACACAGTATGACCAGGGGGTCACCATACACCAGGTGACCCAGTAAAACCAGGGGGTCACCATACACCATGTGACCTAGTATGACCAGAGGGGTCACTATACACCAAGTGACCCAATATGACCAGGGGGTGACCATACACCAGGTGAACAAGTATGACCCGGGGGTGTCCATGCACCAGGTGACCCAGTACGACCAGGGGGTTACCATACACCAGGTGACCCAGTATGACAAGGGGTCATCATTCACCAGGTGACTAAGTATGACCAGGAGGGTGACCATACACCAGGTGACCCAGTATGACCATGGGGTCACAATACACAAGGTGGCAAAGTATGACCAGGGGGGTCACCATACACCAGGTGACACAGTATGACCATGGGGTCACCATACACCAGGTGACCCAGTATGACCAGGGGGTCACCATACGCCAGGTGACCCAGTATGACCAGGGGGTGACCATACACCAGGTGACCCAGTATGACCAAGGGGTCACTATACACCAGGTGTCCTAAAAATGAACATGGGGTGACCATACACCACGGACCAGTATGACCAGGGATGACCATACACCAGGAGATCCAGTATGATCAGGGTGACCATACAACAGGTGACCTAGTATGACGAGGGGGTGGATATTCTCCTGGTGAACAAGTATAACCTGGGGTAACCATACACCAAGTGACCTAGTTTGACCAGGGGGTCACCATACACCAGGTGACCCAGTATGACCAGGGGTGACCATACACCAGGTGACCCAGTATGAGAAGGGGGATTGACCTTATACCAGGTGACCCAGTATGACCAGGGGGTCACCATACACCAGGTGACCTAGTATGACCAGGGGTTCACTATACACCAGGTGACGCAATATAAACAAGGGGTGAGCATACACCATGAGACCCAGTATGACCAGGGGTCACCATACTCCAGAAAACCCAGTATGACCAGGGGGTTACAATACACCAGGTGACCAAGTATGACCAGGGGTCATCATTCACCAGGTGACTAAGTATGACCAGGGGGGTGACCATACACCAGCTGACCCAGTATGACCAAGGGGTCACCATACACCAGTTGGCAAAGTATGACCAGGTGGGTCACCATACACCAGGTGACCCAGTAAAACCAGGGGGTCACCATACACCAGGTGACACAGTATGAACATGGGGGTGACCATACACCAGGTGATACAGTATGACCAGGGGGGTGACCATACACCAGGTGATACAGTATGACCAGGGGGGTGACCATACACCAGGTGATACAGTATGACCAGGGGGGTGACCATACACCAGGTGACACAGTATCACCAGGGGGGTCACCATACACCAGGTGACACAGTATTCCCAGGGGGTATCCATACACCAGGTGACCCAGTATGACCAGGGAGTAACCATTCACCAGGTAACCCAGTATGACCTGGGGGTGACCATACACCAGGTGACCCAGTATGAGAAGAAGGTGACCATACACTAAGTGGCCCAGTATAACCAGGGGGTGACCAGACACCAGGTGACCCAGTTTGACCAATAGGTCACCATATACCAGGTGACACGGTATGAACTGGGGGGGGGGGGTCACCATACACCAGGTGACACAGTATGACCAGGGGATTACCATACACCAGGTGACCCAGTATGACCAGGGGGTTACCATACACCAGGTGACCTAGTATGACCAGGGGGTGAGCATACACCAGGAGACCCAGAATGGCCAAGGGGTCACCATTCACCATATAACCCAGTATGGCCAGGGGGTGTCCATACACCAGGTGACCCAGTATGACCATTGGGTGAACATACACCAGATGCCCATTATGACCAGGGGTGACCATACACCAGGTGACCCAGTATGACAAGGGGGTCATAATACACCAGTTGACCCAGTATGACAAGGGGTCACCATACACCAGGTGACCCAGTGCGACCAGAGGTGACCATACTCCAGAAAACCCAGTATGACCAGGGGTCATCATTCACCAGGTGACTAAGTATGACCAGGGGGGTGACCATACACCAGGTGACCCAGTATGACCATGGGGTGACCATACACCAGGTGACCCAGAATGGCCAGGGGGTGACCATACACCAGGTGAACAAGTATGACAAGGGGGTGTCCATGCACTAGGTGACCCAGTACGACCAGGGGGTTACCATACACCAGGTGACCCAGTATGACAAGGGGTCATCATTCACCAGGTGACTAATTATGACCAGAAGGGTGACCATACACCAGGTGACCCAGTATGACCATGGGGTCACCATACACAAGGTGGCAAAGTATGACCTGTGGGTCACCATACACCAGGTGACACAGTATGACCATAGGGTCACCATACACTAGGTGACCCAGTATGACCAGGGGTTCACCATACAGCAGGTGTCCTAAAAATGAACATGGGGTGACCATACACCAGGTGACCCAGTATGACCAGGGATGACCATACAACAGGTGACCTAGTATGACGAGGGGTGGATATTCACCAGGTGATCTAGTATAACCTGGGGTGACCATACACCAGGTGACCCAGTATGATCAGGGGGTGACCATACACCAGGTAACCCAGTGTGGCCAGGGGGTGACCGTTCACCAGGTTACCCAGTATGACCTTGCGGTAACCATACACCAGGTGACCCAGTATAACCTGGGGGTTACCATACACCAAGTTACCTAGTATGACCAGGGGGTGACAATACACCATGTTACCTAGTATGACCAGGGGTCATCATTCACCAGGTGACTAAGTATGACCAGGGGGGTGACCATACGCCAGGTGACCCAGTATGAACAGGGGGTGACCATACACCAGGTGACACAGTATGACCAAGTGGTCACCATACACCAGGTGACCCAGTATGCCCAGGGGGTAACCATACACCAGGTGACCCAGTATGACCTGGGAGTAACCATTCACCAGGTTACCCAGTATGACCTGGGGGTTACCATACACCAGGTGACCCATTATGACCAGGGGTGTCCATACACCAGGTGACCCAGTATGGCCAGTGGGTGACCATACAACAGGTGACCTAGTATGACGAGGGGGTGGTTATACACCAGGTGACCTAGTATAACCAGGGGAGACCATACACCAGGTGACCCAGTATGTCCAAGGGGTCACCATACACCAGGTGGCAAAGTATGACCAGGGGGGTCACCATACACCAGGTGACACAGTATGACCAGGGGGTCACCATACACCAGGTGACCCAGTAAAACCAGGGGGTCACCATACACCATGTGACCTAGTATGACCAGAGGGGTCACTATACACCAAGTGACCCAATATGACCAGGGGGTGACCATACACCAGGTGAACAAGTATGACCAGGGGGTGTCCATGCACCAGGTGACCCAGTACGACCAGGGGGTTACCATACACCAGGTGACCCAGTATGACAAGGGGTCATCATTCACCAGGTGACTAAGTATGACCAGGAGGGTGACCATACACCAGGTGACCCAGTATGACCATGGGGTCACAATACACAAGGTGGCAAAGTATGACCAGGGGGGTCACCATACACCAGGTGACACAGTATGACCATGGGGTCACCATACACCAGGTGACCCAGTATGACCAGGGGTCACCATACGCCAGGTGACCCAGTATGACCAGGGGGTGACCATACACCAGGTGACCCAGTATGACCAAGGGGTCACTATACACCAGGTGTCCTAAAAATGAACATGGGGTGACCATACACCACGGCCCAGTATGACCAGGGATGACCATACACCAGGAGATCCAGTATGATCAGGGTGACCATACAACAGGTGACCTAGTATGACGAGGGGGTGGATATTCTCCTGGTGAACAAGTATAACCTGGGGTGACCATACACCAAGTGACCTAGTTTGACCAGGGGGTCACCATACACCAGGTGACCCAGTATGACCAGGGGTGACCATACACCAGGTGACCCAGTATGAGAAGGGGGGTTGACCTTATACCAGGTGACCCAGTATGACCAGGGGGTCACCATACACCAGGTGACCTAGTATGACCAGGGGTTCACTATACACCAGGTGACGCAATATAAACAAGGGGTGAGCATACACCATGAGACCCAGTATGACCAGGGGTCACCATACTCCAGAAAACCCAGTATGACCAGGGGGTTACAATACACCAGGTGACCAAGTATGACCAGGGGTCATCATTCACCAGGTGACTAAGTATGACCAGGGGGGTGACCATACACCAGCTGACCCAGTATGACCAAGGGGTCACCATACACCAGTTGGCAAAGTATGACCAGGTGGGTCACCATACACCAGGTGACCCAGTAAAACCAGGGGGTCACCATACACCAGGTGACACAGTATGAACACGGGGTGGCCATACACCAGGAGACCCAGTATGATCATGGGTGACCATACAACAGGTGACCTAGTATGACCAGAGGGGTCACTATACACCAAGTGACCCAGTATGAACAGGGGGTGACCATACACCCGGTGACCTAGAATGACCAGGGGGTGACCATACACCAGGTTACCCAGTATGGCCAGTGGGTGACCATACACCAGGTCACCCAGTATGACCAGCGGGTGACCATACACCAGGTGCCCCAGTATGATCAAGGGGTCACCATACACCAGGTGACACAGTATGACCAGGGGGTGACTATACACCAAGTCACCCAGTATGATCAAGGGGTCACCATACACCAGGTGACACAGTATGACCAGGGAGGTTACTATACACTAGGTAACCATATATGACCAGGGGTCATCATTCACCAGGTAACCCAGTATGACCAGGGGTCATCATTCACCAGGTGACTAAGTATGACCAGGGGGGGTGACCATACACCAGGTGACCCAGTATGACCAAGGGGTCACCATACACCAGGTGACACAGTATGACCATGGGGTCACCATACACTAGGTGACCCAGTATGACCAGGGGTTCACCATACAGCAGGTGTCCTAAAAATGAACATGGGGTGACCATACACCAGGTGACCCAGTATGACCAGGGATGACCATACAACAGGTGACCTAGTATGACGAGGGGGTGGATATTCACCAGGTGAACTAGTATAACCTGGGGTGACCATACACCAGGTGACCCAGTATGATCAGGGGGTGACCATACACCAGGTAACCCAGTGTGGCCAGGGGGTGACCGTTCACCAGGTTACCCAGTATGACCTTGCGGTAACCATACACCAGGTGACCCAGTATAACCTGGGGGTTACCATACACCAAGTTACCTAGTATGACCAGGGGGTGACAATACACCAAGTTACCTAGTATGACCAGGGGTCATCATTCACCAGGTGACTAAGTATGACCAGGGGGTGACCATACGCCAGGTGACCCAGTATGAACAAGGGGTGACCATACACCAGGTGACACAGTATGACCAAGTGGTCACCATACACCAGGTGACCCAGTATGCCCAGGGGGTAACCATACACCAGGTGACCCAGTATGACCTGGGAGTAACCATTCACCAGGTTACCCAGTATGACCTGGGGGTTACCATACACCAGGTGACCCATTATGACCAGGGGTGTCCATACACCAGGTGACCCAGTATGGCCAGTGGGTGACCATACAACAGGTGACCTAGTATGACGAGGGGGGTGGTTATACACCAGGTGACCTAGTATAACCAGGGGAGACCATACACCAGGTGACCCAGTATGTCCAAGGGGTCACCATACACCAGGTGGCAAAGTATGACCAGGGGGGTCACCATACACCAGGTGACACAGTATGACCAGGGGGTCACCATACACCAGGTGACCCAGTAAAACCAGGGGGGTCACCATACACCATGTGACCTAGTATGACCAGAGGGGTCACTATACACCAAGTGACCCAATATGACCAGGGGGTGACCATACACCAGGTGAACAAGTATGACCAGGGGGTGTCCATGCACCAGGTGACCCAGTACGACCAGGGGGTTACCATACACCAGGTGACCCAGTATGACAAGGGGTCATCATTCACCAGGTGACTAAGTATGACCAGGAGGGTGACCATACACCAGGTGACCCAGTATGACCATGGGGTCACAATACACAAGGTGGCAAAGTATGACCAGGGGGGTCACCATACACCAGGTGACACAGTATGACCATGGGGTCACCATACACCAGGTGACCCAGTATGACCAGGGGGGTCACCATACGCCAGGTGACCCAGTATGACCAGGGGGTGACCATACACCAGGTGACCCAGTATGACCAAGGGGTCACTATACACCAGGTGTCCTAAAAATGAACATGGGGTGACCATACACCACGGCCCAGTATGACCAGGGATGACCATACACCAGGAGATCCAGTATGATCAGGGTGACCATACAACAGGTGACCTAGTATGACGAGGGGGTGGATATTCTCCTGGTGAACAAGTATAACCTGGGGTGACCATACACCAAGTGACCTAGTTTGACCAGGGGGTCACCATACACCAGGCGACCCAGTATGACCAGGGGTGACCATACACCAGGTGACCCAGTATGAGAAGGGGGGTTGACCTTATACCAGGTGACCCAGTATGACCAGGGGGTCACCATACACCAGGTGACCTAGTATGACCAGGGGTTCACTATACACCAGGTGACGCAATATAAACAAGGGGTGAGCATACACCATGAGACCCAGTATGACCAGGGGTCTCCATACTCCAGAAAACCCAGTATGACCAGGGGGTTACAATACACCAGGTGACCAAGTATGACCAGGGGTCATCATTCACCAGGTGACTAAGTATGACCGGGGGGGTGACCATACACCAGCTGACCCAGTATGACCAAGGGGTCACCATACACCAGTTGGCAAAGTATGACCAGGTGGGTCACCATACACCAGGTGACCCAGTAAAACCAGGGGGTCACCATACACCAGGTGACACAGTATGAACACGGGGTGGCCATACACCAGGAGACCCAGTATGATCATGGGTGACCATACAACAGGTGACCTAGTATGACCAGAGGGGTCACTATACACCAAGTGACCCAGTATGAACAGGGGGTGACCATACACCCGGTGACCTAGAATGACCAGGGGGTGACCATACACCAGGTTACCCAGTATGACCAGTGGGTGACCATACACCAGGTCACCCAGTATGACCAGCGGGTGACCATACACCAGGTGCCCCAGTATGATCAAGGGGTCACCATACACCAGGTGACACAGTATGACCAGGGGGTGACTATACACCAAGTCACCCAGTATGATCAAGGGGTCACCATACACCAGGTGACACAGTATGACCAGGGAGGTTACTATACACTAGGTAACCATATATGACCAGGGGTCATCATTCACCAGGTAACCCAGTATGACCAGGGGTCATCATTCACCAGGTGACTAAGTATGACCAGGGGGGGTGACCATACACCAGGTGACCCAGTATGACCAAGGGGTCACCATACACAAGGTGACCCAGTACGACCAAGGGGTCACCATACACCACGTGACCCAGTATGACCAAGGGGTCACCATACACAAGTTGACCCAGTACGACCAAGGGGTCACCATACACCACGTGACCCAGTATGACCAGGGGATGACCATACACCAGGTGATCCAGTGTGACCAGAGTCACCATACACCACGTGACCCAGTATGTCCTGGGGGTGACCATACTCCAGGTAACCTAGCCTATCGTAACATAGCTTACCTTACCTTACTTATCATACCTAACTTACCTAATCTAACCTAACTTATCCTGCTTAACCTAACTTAGCTACATTTACCTAACTTAACCTAACTTTACCTATCCTAACTTAACTTACCTGACTTAACCTAACTTATCCTGCTTAACCTAACTTACCTACATTACCTAACTTATCCTGCTTAACCTAACTTTACCTATCCTAACTTAACTTAACTTACCTTACCTATCTTACCTAACTTACCTGACTTAACCTAACTTATCCTGCTTAACCTAACTTACCTACCTTACCTAACTTGACCTGCTTAACCTAACCTAACTTACGTAACTTATCTTACTTATCCTAACCTAACTTAACTTGCTTTACCTAACTTAATCTTACATTCCCTAACTGATGTATCCTAACTTATCTAGTCCAACCAGACATGATCTAACTTAAATAATTATTCCTGCTTGTCTTTTGTGTTTCGTCAATCATTGTCTCATATTCATTTACTCATTTCAAGGGTTAATTTCTCAAATGGACATTTTGCATTTCAAGTGTTATTTGTTTAAGATTGGGTGTTTAACCATTTCAAAGGATTTTTGTTATATATGGGAATTTACTCGTTTCAAGGGCTAATTTCTCAAATGGTCATTTTTGCAGATCAAGGGTTATTTGTTAAAGTTCATCAAGTTGCTCATAAGTTGTATTTATTATGTTTGTTATCATTTATTCTTATTCCCCAACCCCTTAACCTAACCTCTTGTAATCTTAATGTATTTAGTAGGTTCTATCATATGTTCTTATTCCCCAACTCTTTAACCTAAGCTCTTGTAATCTTAGTGTATTTAGTAGGTTCTATCATATGTTCTTATTCCCCAACCCTTTAACCTAACCTTTCACATGTAGTTTATTGTGTTTTTGACGTATTTGTTGAATATATTATCCTTTTCATAACCTTTCAGATGTAGTTTTGTTTCTCCTTTCTATATTTTTACCCAAACCCACCATCCCACTTAACCTTCTTTCCTTCTTTTACTTTGTTTTCACATATAAGTTCATTCTTTATCTTAGTAATAATAAAATTACAATAGTAAAGAATCAGATCTACTAAGACTTGAAATTGAGAAAAAACAAGAGAGCAAGGGAGTGAGAGCATGAAAAGAGGAGAAAAGAGTAAGAGAGAGGGGGAGGAAGAGCATGGGAGCACTAAGACTTGAATTTGAGAAAAAGAAAAAGTAAGTGAATGAGGGAGAGTGTGAGAATTGGAGCATTAAGACTTGAATTTGAGAAACAAGAGAGCATTTGAGCGAATGAGTGAGAGAGCGGGGGAGGAAGAGAGAGAATAAGGGAGAGAGATAGAAAAGGGGGGTTAGAAGGAGTAGGAGAAACAAAGTAAAAGAAGGAAAGAAGGTTAAGTGGGATGGTGGGTTTGGGTAAAAATATAGAAAGGAGAAACAAAACTACATCTGAAAGGTTATGAAAAGGATAATATATTCAACAAATACGTCAAAAACACAATAAACTACATGTGAAAGGTTAGTTTAAAGGGTTGGGGAATAAGAACATATGATAGAACCTACTAAATACATTAAGATTACAAGAGGTTAGGTTAAGGGGTTGGGGAATAAGAATAAATGATAACAAACATAATAAATACAACTTATGAGCAACTTGATGAACTTTAACAAATAACCCTTGATCTGCAAAAATGACCATTTGAGAAATTAGCCCTTGAAACGAGTAAATTCCCATATATAACAAAAATCCTTTGAAATGGTTAAACACCCAATCTTAAACAAATAACACTTGAAATGCAAAATGTCCATTTGAGAAATTAACCCTTGAAATGTGTAAATGAATATGAGACAATGATTGACAAAACACAAAAAACAAGCAGGAATAATTATGTAAGTTAGATCATGTCTGGTTGGACTAGATAAGTTAGGATACATCAGTTAGGGAATGTAAGATTAAGTTAGGTAAAGCAAGTTAGGTTAGGTTAGGATAGGTAAGATAAGTTACGTAAGTTAGGTTAGGTTAAGTTATGTAAGTTAGGTTAAGCAGGTTAAGTTAGGTAAGGTAAGGTAAGTTAGGTTAAGCAGGTTAAGTTAGGTAGGGTAGTTAAGTTAGGTTAAGCAGGTTAAGTTAGGTAAGGTAAGGTAAGTTAGGTTAAGCAGGATAAGTTAGGTAAGTTAGGTAGGGTAGGTAAGTTAGGTTAAGCAGGTTAAGTTAGGTAAGGTAGGTAAAGTTAGGTTAAGCAGGTTAAGTTAGGTAATATAGGTAAGTTAGGTTAAGCAGGATAAGTTAGGTTAAGTTAGGTAAGTTAAGTTAGGATAGGTAAAGTTAGGTTAAGTTAGGTAAATGTAGGTAAGTTAGGTTAAGCAGGATAAGTTAGGTTAGGTTAGGTAAGTTAGGTATGATAGGTAAGGTAAGGTAAGTTATGTTACGATAGGTAAAGTTAGGCAAGATAGGTAAGGTAAGGTAAGTTATGTTAGGATAGGTAAAGTTAGGTTATGCAGGTTAAGTTAGGTAAGATAGGTAAAGGTAAGGTAAGTTATGTTACGATAGGTAAAGTTAGGTTACGCAGGTTAAGTTAGGTAAGATAGGTAAGGTAAGGTAAGTTAAGTTAGGATAGGTAAAAGTTAGGTTAAGCAGGTTAAGTTAGGTAAATGTAGGTAAGTTAGGTTAAGCAGGATAAGTTAGGTTAGGTTAGGTAAGTTAGGTATGATAGGTAAGGTAAGGTAAGTTATGTTACGATAGGTAAAGTTAGGTTAGATAGGTAAGGTAAGGTAAGTTATGTTAGGATAGGTAAAGTTAGGTTATGCAGGTTAAGTTAGGTAAGATAGGTAAAGGTAATGTAAGTTAAGTTAGGATAGGTAAAATTAGGTTTAGGAACGTTACGTTAACTAAGTAACATTGGGTGGAGAGAATAGGTTACGTAGGTTTGAACAGTGTAGTTCAGAGAACAGTTTTAGGGTAAAGTGACTAAGAAAATATATTTTAACAGAAGTGCAGGTTTGGTATGAAAAGCCGAACTAGTTACATTTTGGAGAGAAATTTTATGACTGAAAATGTCTTAAAGAATAACATGATGGAAGAAGGAGAGTTTCTTTGATGAACGAAGGTGTCTTAGAGAACAACTTTTGGAGAACGAAGGTGAATTAGAGATCACTTTGATGACTCTGAAAATAACTTTGGTCAACGAATATGGATTGGAAAGTTTCTCTAATGAACGAAGGTGACTTAGAGATTAACTTTTATGATTTAGAGAACATCTTTGATGTCTTAGAGAGCAACATTGATGTCTTAGAGAACAACTTTGATGAACAAAGATGTCTTAGAGAACAACTTTGATGAACAAAGATGTCTTAGAGAACAACTTTGATGAACAAAGATGTCTTAGAGAACAACTTTGATGAACAAAGATGTCTTAGAGAACAACTTTTTGGTGAACGAAGGCGAATTAGAGATAACTTTGATGACTCTGTGAATAACTTTGATGACTTTGAGAACAAGTTTGATAGCTCTTAGAATAACTTTGATGACTTTGAGAATGTATTTGAGAACATGAGTAGTATTTTGTTAGCTCAGAGAATAACTTTTTGATGACAGAGAATAACTTTGATGAGCAAGATTAACTTTAGATGTCTCTGAGAATAACTTTTATAACATAGAAATTAACTTTAATGAACAAAAGTGAGTTAGAGAATACCTTTGATGACTCCGAGAATAACTTTGATGAACAAAGAAGTTTTGGAAAGGTTCTCTGAAGAACGAAGGTGACTCTGAGAATAACTTTTGTTAGCTCTTAGAATAACTTTGATGATTTTGAGAATGTCTTTGAGAACATGAGTAGTATTTTGTTAGCTCAGAGAATAACTTTTTGATGACATAGAGAATAACTTTTTATGTCTTAGAGAAGAACATTGATGGCTTAGAGAGAATATCTTTGATGAAAGATGATGTCTTAGATTAACTTTGACGTCTCTTGGAATAACTTTGATGACTTTGAGAACAAGTTTGATAGCTCTGAGAATGACTTTTTTGCCTCTGAGATTAACTTTAATGAACGAAGATGTCTTAGAAAGTTTCTCTGACGAACGAAAGGTTACTTAGAGAATAACTTTTATGTCTCTGAGAATAACTTTCATGTCTCTTAGAATAACTTTTATGTCTCTGAGAATAGCTTTTATGCCTCTGAGAATAACTTTGATGTCTTAAAGGATGTCTTTGATGTCTCAAAGGATGTCTTTGAGTGCAACTTGGATGTCTTTGAGTAAGTCTTTTGATGTCTCGAAGAGTGTCTTTGACTATATTTCTTACTTAACGACATATAATTTTAGTTAGGAACAATGATGAATATGACTATTTTAGCGAAGTGAAAGGTTACTTTAGTTAAGAACAGTGTTGGAAAGAGGCTACTCATGACTATTTCAGATGAGAGAAGTGATATTTCAGTTAAGAAATGACAGGGAAACATGATGAAGTAACTATTTTTTAGTTGACTGATGAATACTTTTAGTTAAGGAAAAAGACAAAATATGATGAGGGAGACTATTTTTGTGCTCCCCAAAGTATAATGTCAGTTAAGAACAGCGATGAACGATATCTTTGGTTATTTTTTCTTACTTGACGAAAACATAATGGCTGTTACGAAATGATGAACAAGACTATTTTCAATTACTTGACGATGGATAAAGTTAGTTATGAACAATATTGGAAACGTTTCCTTTGACTATTTTTGCTAGGAGAAAGGTTATTTTAGTTAAGAACAGTGATGGTAAGATTCCTTTGACAATTTTTAGCTAAGAGAAAGGTTGTTTTAGTTAAGAACGGTGTTGAATGAGATTAATCCTGACTATTTTTTTAGTTGATTGGATAATAAGATTAGTTGAGAAATGACGAAAGTGACAATGTTTTAGTTGATTGGATAATAAGTTTTGTTGAGAAATGACGAAAGTGACTATGTTTTAGTTGTTTGGCGAAAGATTTTTAGTTAAAAAGTTACAAGAAAGGTTTGTCTTTGTAAATTTGGATCTGAATAAAGTGTAGATTTGTTTAAGAACAGGGTTGGTAGAACTATTAAGTTGACTACGAGAATTACTTTGACATAGTTTGGCAAATAAAACTGGGTGACTAAAATTGTTGAGGGAACTGTATTGCAGTATAATATTATTTGACAAAGAACTAGTTAGTGAATGGAAGAAACAAATTGGTTTAAAGAAACAAAGAACATAAAAAATTGAGGTTAAGTAAGGGAATGAACACAGTGAACATACGGTGACCACAGAAAACATGTAAGAAAAAAGTTGATGAATAGAGTGAACATGCAGGGAATATGAACTTATAGAGAATATGAAGACATGATAAGGAACATAGGGAATACAAAGAATGAACACTGAACATGTGAAGAACAAGCTAAGAATATTGAGAACATGAATACTGAGTATAAAAGTTATACAGAGAACATATGATGTACATGAAAACATGACAAAGAACATAGTGAACATACGGGGAAAATGGGTAAAAAAATTTTAACTGAGCATGCTGTGAACATTTGTAGAACATGGAGTGATCACAGGAAACATGGAAAAAATGTGAAGAACACAGCTGAATATAGAGAAAATATGCAAATTCAGTATGATTATTGAAGGTTTGGATACGTTGGGGATGAGAAGGTAAGGGAGGGAAAGGGTAAGGTGATTACTCTGATAAAGAGTTAGGCTGGAGAGGGACTTGATCGGATATAATTATGTTCGATGATCTAAGACAGAGGAAATGGAGCTTGGCTAATGCCCTGATTAATTTTACTACGTTAGAAATAAGGTGATCTTAAATCTCAGGGTGATTTAGTTGGAAAATAAAGAACTTGTACAAAATGAACTAAGCTGGGGGACAAGAGTTGAAACTTGATAACTGAACTGGCTTTTATTTACTATGTCTGAAAATGTAGTTGGGTGTTTAAATCTCAGGGGGATTTGGACTGATAGTAATGAATTTACAGGAGTGAACTTGGACAGAGGACAAGAGCTAAAGTTTTATAATTATTTACATCATATTTACTATGTCTGAAATACAGAGGGTAAAAATTTCAGGGAAATTGATGGGTTATTTACAAAGATACGAGAGAGAACTAAGGTGAGGACGAGAGCTGGAGCTCGTTAACTGTTTTTTATCTTATTTACGGTGTCTGAAATACAGAGGGTAAAAATTTCAGGGGAATTGATGGGTTATTTACAAAGATACGAGAGAGAACTAAGGTGGGGACGAGAGCTGGAGCTCGTTAACTGTTTTTGATCTTATTTACGGTGTCTGAAATATGACTGTTTAAAATTTCAGGGGGATTGGACTGCTAGTAGCAAAAATGTGGTCTCTGTCAAATTTGGGTCTTCAATTGGACTCTGATTAATTTCGATCATGAACTGGACTCTGATGAATTTTGCTCTCAAAGTGGACTCTGGCGAATTTTCGGTATAAACTGGACTCTGATGAAAATTGGATAGAAAATGGACTCTGTTAAATTTTTGTCGTTAATTGGACTCTGACGAATTTCTGTTGATAATTGGACTCTGATGAAATTTGAGCTTCCACTGTCTCTGACTAATTTTGCTAGCAAACTGGACTCTGGCGAATTTCTGTTGATAATTGGACTCTGATGAAATTGGAGCTTAAAACTGTCTCTGACTAATTTTGCTCACAAAATGGTCTCTGTTCATTTTTAGGTATAAAATAGACTCTGACGAAATTCTGTCTATAAATGGGCTCTGTTCAATTTTGGTCTTTACAGGTGAAATAGCTGTAAATGGATATAAAACTAAATGTTATGGCTAAGTTGTCTGTTTTCCTTAACAAAACATCTAAGACAATATTCTCTGAAAATGTTCTTTTTACAAATTCGGTCATAAACAGATAAATAAACTTCTATGATTATTTGAAACTCTGAAAATAGCTGTAAGGAAATAGGAAGAGAGAGGGACGGTCCAGATATTATGGAGAAGATAAGATAAGATTAAGAGATGACCTGCATGCAGCGTCTGGCTGACGGTCTAAAGTAAACACAGGTGCGGCAAGAGATTGCGAGGTAAGGGGGAGGGAGGGGTGTGAGGTATGAGCGGGAGATGCAGGGGTAGGGGAAGGCAGTGAAATGATTCAGATATATAGCAATATACTAGTTTCTAAGTAAGAATCCCATAAGAACTCTTAACAAAACTCGTAAGACATTATTTTCATCATAAGAACTCTTAACAAACTCGTATGATATTATTTTCATTATAAGAACTTTAACAACTTCTAAAATCTGTGACTAGCCAAATTTACCTGAAAACCGTGGCTCATAAACACGATTTTGAATTTCTCTAATAAGAACTCTTAACAAACTTCTAAAGTCTCGGAAATTATTTTCATCATAAGAACTTTTAACAACTTCTAAAATCTGTGACTGACAAAATTTACCTCAAAACCCTGGCTCACACCCGGGATATTGGAACCTGAAAACCATGGCTCAAACAGGCGATTTTTGACCTGAAAACCCTGAAAACCATGGCTCACACAGACGATTTTCCCCCCCACCCAAAAAAATGTTCTGTGGCGTGTCATCCCTACTACTATCAATTCCCTTCAGAATCTTGAATGTGCTGATCATGTCCCCCCTAACTCTTCTGTTTTCCAGCGAAGTGAGGTTTAATTCCCGTAGTCTCTCCTCGTAGCTCATACCCCTCAGCTCGGGTACTAGTCTGGTGGCAAACCTTTGAACCTTTTCCAGTTTAGTCTTATCCTTGACTAGATATGGACTCCATGCTGGGGCTGCATACTCCAGGATAGGCCTGACATATGTGGTATACAAAGTTCTGAATGATTCTTTACACAAGTTTCTGAATGCCGTTCGTATGTTGGCCAGCCTGGCATATGCCGCTGATGTTATCTGCTTGATATGTGCTGCAGGAGACAGGTCTGGCGTGATATCAACCCCAAGTCTTTTTCCTTCTCTGACTCCAGAAGAATTTCCTCTCCCAGATGATACCTTGTATCTGGCCTCCTGCTCCCTACACCTATCTTCATTACATTACATTTGGTTGAGTTAAAATCTAACAACTATTTGTTCGACCATTCCTTCAGTTTGTCTAGGTCTTCTTAAAGCCTCAAACAGTCCCTTTCTGTTTTAATCCTTCTCATAATTTTAGCATCGTCCGCAAACATTGAGAGAAATGAATCGATACCCTCTGGGAGATCATTTACATATATCAGAAACAAGATAGGACCACGTACAGAGCCCTGTGGGACTCCACTGGTGACTTCACGCCAATCGGAGGTCTCACCCCTCACCGTAACTCTCTGCTTCCTATTGCTTAGATACTCCCTTATCCACTGGAGCACCTTACCAGCTACACCTGCCTGTCTCTCCAGCTTATGTACCAGCCTTTTATGCGGTACTGTGTCAAAGGCTTTCCGACAAACCAAGAAAATGCAGTCCGCCCAGCCCTCTCTTTCTTGCTTAATCTTTGTCACCTGATCGTAGAATTCTATCAAGCCTGTAAGGCAAGATTTACCCTCCCTGAACCCATGTTGGCGATTTGTCACGAAGTCCCTTCTCTCCAGATGTGTTACCAGGTTTTTATCACGATCTCCATCACCTTGCATGGTATACAAGTCAAGGACACTGGCCTGTAGTTCAGTGCCTCTTGCCTGTCGCCCCTTTTGTATATTGGGACCACATTCGCTGTCTTCCATATTTCTGGTAGGTCTCCCGTCTCCAGTGACTTACTATACACTATGGAGAGTGGCAAGCAAAGTGCCTCTGCACACTCTTTCAGTATCCATGGTGAGATCCCATCTGGACCAACAGCCTTTCTAACATCCAGATCCAGCAGGTGTCTCTTGACCTCCTCTCTCGTAATTTTGAACTCTTCCAAGGCCGCCTGGTTTACTTCCCTTTCTCTTAGCACAGTGACCTCACCTTGTTCTGTTGTGAAGACCTCTTGGAACCTCTTGTTGAGTTCATCACACACCTCTTTGTTATTCTCTGTATATCTGTCCTCGCCTGTTCTAAGTTTCACTACCTGTTCTTTCACTGTTGTTTTCCTTCTGATTTACTGCCTGCTGACACTTTTGGGTAACATAGTCCATCATACCCTGTACAGACTTATCTCTGAGGTCTGTGTCCCAAGGTATTTCACTTAGGAAACTTCTCATCTGTTCATAATTTCCCTTTCGGTATGCCAGCCTTTTGATTCCTAGTTCTTTTTGGGGGGAGATAAGTCCTAGCTCTACCAGGTACTCAAAGTTCAATACACTGTGGTCACTCATTCCCAAGGGCACTTCCATCTTAACTTCTCTTATATCCCACTCATTTAGGGTAGATATCAAATCAAGCATTGCTGGAACATCTTCTCCTCTCATTCTTGTTGGTTCTTTGATGTGCGGGCTTAGAAAGTTTCTTGTTGCCATGTCCAGCAGCTTAGCCCTCCATGTTTCTGGTCCTCCATGCGGGTCTCTGTTCTTCCAATCTATCTTCCCATGGTTGAAGTCTCCCATAATTAGTAGTCCAGATCCATTCCTGCTAGCAACAGAAGCTGCTCTTTCTATTATGTTAATGGTGGCCATGTTGTTTCTATCATATTCCTGTCTAGGTCTTCTGTCATTTGGTGATGGATTATATATGACTATAATTTTTTTCCCTCCATTTGTTACGGTACCTGCTAGGTAGTCATTGAATATCCATCTCCTCAAAATCCCAGCCTTTTCTTACCAGCAGAGCTACACCACCCCCACCTCTTCCTTCCCTCTCTTTCCTCATAACATAATAGTCCTGTGGGAACACTGCGTTTGTTATCGTTTTCGTTATCTTTGTTTCTGTGAGGGCTATTATGTCTGGGTTTTCCTCTAGTACCCGTTCTCCAAGCTCATTTGCTTTATTTGTAATTCCATCTATGTTAGTGTACATCGCTTTGAGGCTCACTTTCTTCTGTCCCTTCTCATATCGCCTCCTTGGTGAGTGTTCTGCTGGTGGGGGAGGCTGTTCCATAGGTGTGAGGACCTGTGAGGTGGATAACAGGGTCTCAGAGGATACTGGGATGAGGGGCGGGGGATCCAGTGTAGGGGGAGGGACAGGGAGCGTATGGGGTAAAAGGGGAGGGAGGACGGGAAGGAAAGGGGGTGAGGGAGGACTTGGGAGGAGGGGAAGGGTAGAAGGGTGGGGATTAGGTGTAGGGGGAGGGAGATTTGGCTGAACATTTGAGTGGGAGCAGGGAGGGTTTGGGGTAGGGGGGTTTTCTATGCAGAGGAGGGAGGCGGGGTTGTTCTCCCTTCTGGTGTTACTGGGTAGCTGGTTGTGGGTTCCCCCCTCGCTTCTGGGGGTGTTGTGTTGGGAGCTGTGACTTCCTGGTTTTCCCCTCTCGCCCTGCGCCTCTTCCTTGCTTCTGCCGCAACGGCTCTCTCCTCCCTTGTCATGTCTTTCTGGAGGAATACATTTTTTAATTTTCCCACGTTTTTCAGGGAGTTCTTCCTTAATAGGATCTTCTCCTTTGTGCTCTCGTTTGCAAACACTATCTTTATCATTCCGTCTCGGTCTTTGTTGTACCAACCTAGCCTGAAAACCTTCTCAATGCTATGCTCAGCCCCTTACATGTCTAGTACCTTTAGTACTTCATTCACTGCTGCTTTGTCTTTGTCTTTCCACTCTGTCCTATTAGAGCCTTCCTGCTCTTTAATACCCACAGCAACCACTGATCTGTTCCTTTCCAGCAGTTGGCTAGTGGAGCGTGCCGCCTCCTGTGAGGTGGCTGCTTTCATGGCCACCTCCATCACTGCAGTCATTACTTCAGAGTGTTTTTTTTTTTAGTATTTTCGCAAATGTTGCTTTTATTTTGACATTCTCATCGAAAAAACTATTACCACCTTCTCGCTGGATGGTTTTCTGATTCTCAGCCTCGATACCATTCTCTTTGAGGGCTCTAATCTCCTCCTTTGCTGCTGTCAGCTCTCTTTTCAGGTTGCTTATTTCGTTCTTCATTTCCTGCATCATTTCTTGCATCTCACTCTTAATGTCCTCCAGAAACTGGGAGAACATTTCCTTCATTTCGTCACACTGGCTCTTCCCTGTTCCCCTGGTACCTCTGGCTGCCATGCTTGACCCTGTTCCTATAGTTGTGCCATGATAGGATTTGTCAGGAGGGCAGAGTGGGATGGGGAGGGAGAGAGAGAGAGGAAGAGAGAGAGAAGGGAGTGATAAAGGGAGAGATAAATGGGTGGGTGGGGGGGATCCGACCCTTCCACTGAAGTGAGAAGAAAGTAGAAGGGGAGGGGGAGAGGAGATGGAGAGAGGCGGGAGGGAGAGAGGGAGAGAGAGGAGAGGGAGAGAGTGGGTGAGGGAGAGAATAGTGAGGGAGAGAGGGTGTGTGTGTGTGTGTGTGTATATGTGTGTGTGTGTGTGTGTGTGTGTGTGTGTGTGTGTGTGTGTGAGTGTGTGTGTGTGTGTGTGTGTGTGTGTGTGTGTGTGTGTGTGTGTGTGTGTGTGTGTGTGTGTGTGTGAGTGTGTGCGCGCGCGCGCGTACGTGCGCGTTCGCGGTGAGACTGTAGCAAGTATTGTATATTATTGGAACAGTTTATGAAACAAAGTTTGTGTAGACCTTTTGTAACCAACGGTCCTGCTGGCACCATAGTTGGCTCGTTGACCACATCCCTGGAAACACAGCACCTGCTGGCACCATAGTTGGCTCGTTGACCACATCCCTGGAAACACAGCACCTGCTGGCACCATAGTTGGCTCGTTGACCACATCCCTGGAAACACAGCACCTGCTGGCACCATAGTTGGCTCGTTGCCAACATCCCTGGAAACACAGCACCTGCTGGCACCATAGTTGGCTCGTTGACCACATCCCTGGAAACACAGCACCTGCTGGCTCCATAGTTGGCTCGTTGACCACATCCCTGGAAACACAGCACCTGCTGGCACCATAGTTGGCTCGTTGCCCACATCCCTGGAAACACAGCACCTGCTGGCACCATAGTTGGCTCGTTGACCACATCCCTGGAAACACAGCACCTGCTGGCACCATAGTTGGCTCGTTGACCACATCCCTGGAAACAACGGTCCTGCTGGAAGCCAACTTTAACAATGCCTACCATTGTGAGTGATAAATGAGAGGCGTTAACGACACAGGCGGGATAATGGCAGGGGATAATGAGGCCATATATTGTGAGGATGATCGCTTCAGTCATTGTGTGCAACTTTAGGTGTTACTAATTATAATGATGCTCCAAGTGTACAATGAAGTCACATTAACGATGTTTCACCGAGAAAATCAGTAGGAGTCAATAGGATTCGAACCCCCGACACACTTTTGTCTGACACTGAAACACCATGATGGTTGATGGTCCTACATTCCTGAAGTGTGTGTTACACATTGTTATAATTTAGTTCTTGTTATAAATATTTATTTTTATATTATTTTATTGGAATTATTATTATTATTATTGTTATTTTTATTATTGTTATTTTTACTACACAGTGAAATCCCATTATCATGATATATCAATTACAAAATCCACAGGATCTGTGATGAGGGTTCGAACCTATACGCAGGGTGTTCCCAGGCGCGCTCTAGTCAACAGTACCACCACATGCTCAAAGGAACTCCACGATATCTCTGAGTATTACAATAATAATAATAATAATTATGATTATTTTTATTATTATTATTGAGAAACAAACTACAATATCGGAATTCTTAAACGAAGATGATGAAAAGATGTAATACATATGTAAATGTATTATTAAAGTGATCAAGTGCAGTAAACACCCTGTATCAGGTGCTGTAAACACCCTGTATCAGGTGCAGTAAACACCCTGTATCAGGTGCTGTAAACACCCTGTATCAGGTGCTGAAAACACCCTGTATCAGGTGCTGTAAACACCCTGTATCAGGTGCTGAAAACACCCTGTATCAGGTGCTGTAAACACCCTGTATCAGGTGCTGAAAACACCCTGTATCGGGTGCTGTAAACACCCTGTATCAGGTGCTGTAAACACCCTGTATCAGGTGCTGTAAACACCCTGTATCAGGTGCAGTAAACACCCTGTATCAGGTGCTGTAAACACCCTGTATCAGGTGCAGTAAACACCCTGTATCAGGTGCTGTAAACACCCTGTATCAGGTGCTGTAAACACCCTGTATCAGGTGCTGTAAACACCCTGTATCAGGTGCTGTAAATACCCTGTATCAGGTGCAGTAAACACCCTGTATCAGGTGCTGTAAACACCCTGTATCAGGTGTTGTAAACACCCTGTATCAGGTGCTGTAAACACCCTGTATCAAGTGCTGTAAACACCCTGTATCAGGTGCAGTAAACACCCTATTTCAGGTGCTGTAAACACCCTGTATCAGGTGTTGTAAACACCCTGTATCAGGTGCTGTAAACACTCTGTATCAGGTGCTGTAAACACCCTGTATCAGGTGTTGTAAACACCCTGTATCAGGTGCAGTAAACACCTTGTATCAGGTGCTGTAAACACCCTGTATCAGGTGCAGTAAACACCCTGTATCAGGTGCTGTAAACACCCTGTATCAGGTGCAGTAAACACCCTGTATCAGGTGCAGTAAACACCCTGTATCAGGTGCAGTAAACACCCTGTATCAGGTGTTGTAAACACCCTGTATCAGGTGCAGTAAACACCCTGTATCAGGTGCTGTAAACACCCTGTATCAGGTGCAGTAAACACCCTGTATCAGGTGCTGTAAACACCCTGTATCAGGTGTTGTAAACACCCTGTATCAGGTGCTGTAAACACCCTGTATCAGGTGCTGTAAACACCCTGTATCAGGTGTTGTAAACACCCTGTATCAGGTGCAGTAAACACCTTGTATCAGGTGCAGTAAACACCCTGTATCAGGTGCTGTAAACACCCTGTATCAGGTGCAGTAAACACCCTGTATCAGGTGCTGTAAACACCCTGTATCAGGTGCTGTAAACACCCTGTATCAGGTGCAGTAAACACCCTGTATCAGGTGCAGTAAACACCTTGTATCAGGTGCAGTAAACACCCTGTATCAGGTGCAGTAAACACCCTGTATCAGGTGCAGTAAACACCCTGTATCAGGTGCTGTAAACACCCTGTGTCAGGTGCAGTAAACACCCTGTATCAGGTGCAGTAAACACCCTGTATCAGGTGCAGTAAACACCCTGTATCAGGTGCAGTAAACACCCTGTATCAGGTGCAGTAAACACCCTGTATCAGGTGCAGTAAACACCTTGTATCAGGTGCGGTAAACACACTGTATCAGGTGCAGTAAACACCCTGTATCAGGTGCAGTAAACACACTGTATCAGGTGCAGTAAACACACTGTCTCAGGTGCAGTAAACACACTGTATCAGGTGCAGTAAAAACCCTGTATCAGGTGCAGTAAACACACTGTATCAGGTGCAGTAAACACCCTGTATCAGATGCAGTAAACACCCTGTATCAGGTGCAGTAAACACCCTGTATCAGGTGCAGTAAACACCCTGTATCAGGTGCAGTAAACACCCTGTATCAGGTGCAGTAAACACCCTGTATCAGGTGCAGTAAACAACTTGTGTCTGGTGCAGTAAACACCCTGTATCAGGTGCTGTAAACACGTTGTATCAGGTGCCGTAAACAATGTTGTGTAGAAAGGTTCGGTGGTCGCATTTGTGTGTCTGGCAGAGCACCTCGTGTGACGTCCAGCATTAGACGTCGGTATTTTTATTCTCCCCCCAGGGGATTCCCCCCGGGGGGAGGGTCGCAGGGGATCCCCCGGGGGGGGGGGGGGTTCTCAGGGTTTTTTCCAGGGGAGGTTCCCAGGGGATCCCCAGGGTGTTGCCAAGGATCCCCGGGGGAAGGGTGTTGCCAGGGGATCCATAGGGGTGTCGAAACCTAGATGAGCGTCCTCGTGTCTCTAAACACCACAAAGTCTGTGCTTAAATGAATAAATGAAATTAATTAATCTTCATTAAGAATAATTTTGCAGTTAATCGGGTCGACTTCACTAAAAGAGTTGTTGCCCTTTACCAACTCTTAGACAACATATACCCCTTCTGGTAGGCGTCTGTCTTTGATACTCGAGTTGTTGTATACAACTCTACTGCTCGTAAAAGTCATTCTGTGATTAAAGTCCCAAAAGTGGTTAGCAATAGCATTATTTCTATCAATTCGTTTTACTTCAATCTTGTGCATATTAAGTGTAGACAAGTAAGCTGTATCCACCTTAATCAATGGATGGATTAAAGGAAAACAATGTACCTTAAAAGTAGCTTTTCATCTAAATTTTTCAAAGCAAGAACAGTTCCTTTCCATTACAAGCAATTGGTCGACACAGCTCGTGAAAGACATGTGGCCGAGGGCAGCCAGTTACACAGCGAGAGAGCCGCCCCACTTGTACCTGTGTTGAAGGCTGACTCAATATCAACGAGAAGTTGTGCTGATTTTAAGGAACTAAATAACCGCATTTACTGAGAAATACCCTTTAACCTTTACCTATGATAGATGAGTTATTGTCAGTGGGTTACAAGGGTATAATATTTTCTAAGATTGACGTTAAGGATGCTTAGTTGCAAGTTTCTGGAAATGAGAAGCGCCAGAAACTGTTCATCATTAATAATTATAAAGGGTTATTCAAGTATTTAAAACTTCCGTTTCGACTCTCCTCTCCGCAATTGTTCCAAGATTTATGTCATAACGATTAGTGAAGACTGAGGGTGTGGCTAGTTTTTTTGGAAGATATTTTTGTTTGTGAAGAGAATGAAGTGAAACATGATAATAGATTTTAAGTGTTTTGAATCGTTTGCAAGGGCACAATGGGAGGATTATTAAGGTTAAATTAGTATTGAATACCAAATCCACTGATTACCTGGGGGTACCATAGTTCCTGTAAGGGCTTTACCCCTTCCCACAAAAATGTAGCCGCTATAGTGGAGGCCCAAGCCTCGACATCATTGGGGGAAGTAGTATTTCTTGGTGATGGAAACTTATTTTTTGTAAATTTATCAAGAATTTTTCAACAAATTATCTCCCTTGTGTGAATTGTTGATGGTCAGGAAACAGCAGTATTTTGCAAGCTAGAAAATATTTTCCCCAGAACAGTATTGTTCCCAATTACACAAAGAAGCCTTAGTCTTCGTATATATTATAAAATATGCAGAGGTATTTTCTGCTTGGTAGGAAATTTATTGCTGGAATGGGCCATAACCCCTTTAAGATTGTTCGGCAGAGTTAAACAAATTACATTTAATGTCAATGTTAGAATTCAACATTGGACATTGCTGTTGTAACAATTCAGTAAGATTTAGTTTAAACCAGGTAATGATAATGTAGCGGCAGATGCATTAAGCAGATTGCCTATTACAGAAGAGTTGAATTCTAGTAATCCAGTGGAATATATAAACTTGGTAGAATCTGGCATGTCATTAGGAAGGCAACTAGAGATACCAAATTAAGTTAATTAATTATGTTAAGTATGGGTGGAATGATAATTTACAATTATCTGAGTAAGCTGCAGTAAGGGCTGACCTGAGTATTCACCAGGATGTAATCTTATATAGGAACAGATTGTGATTCTTGTTGAACAACATGAAATATATTAGAACACTTGCATGTTGGTCATAATGCAGAAGCAGAAGCAAGACGATGGGTTCGGTAGACATAAATTGACCAAGATATTGCCGAAGTAACTAAGAATATTCACATTTGTGTTAAGAATTATCAGAAACCACAGGCCCCAGTACTTTCCTGGTCAAGACTTCATGTAGATTATGCTGAACTTATCGATAATATGTATTTGAAAATTTTAGATTGACTCAAAATTTATGAATGTTCATGTGTGTAAACAAATCCACAAGGGCCGTGACGAGGATTCGAGGATCCTTACTTGACATTAAATGTAATTTGTTTAACTCTGCCGAACAATCTTAAAGGGGTTATGGCCCATTCCAGCAATAAATTTCCTACCAAGCAGAAAATACCTCTGCATATTTTATAATATATACGAAGACTAAGGCTTCTTTGTGTAATTGGGAACAATACTGTTCTGGGGAAGATATTTTCTAGCTTGCAAAATACTGCTGTTTCCTGACGATCAACAATTCACACAAGGGAAATAATTTGTTGAAAAATTCTTGATAAATTTACAAAAATAAGTTTCCATCCCTAAAAAATACTACTTCCCCCAATGATGTCGAGGCTTGGGCCTCCACTATAGCGGCTACATTTTTGTGGGAAGGGGTAAAGCCCTTACAGGAACTATGGTACCCCCAGGTAATCAGTGGATTTGGTATTCAATACTAATTTAACCTTAATAATCCTCCCATTGTGCCCTTGCAAACGATTCAAAACACTTAAAATCTATTACCATGTTTCACTTCATTCTCTTCACAAACAAAAATATCTTCCAAAAAAAACTAGCCACACCCTCAGTCTTCACTAATCGTTATGACATAAATCTTGGAACAATTGCGGAGAGGAGAGTCGAAACGGAAGTTTTAAATACTTGAATAACCTTTATAATTATTAATGATGAACAGTTTCTGGCGCTTCTCATTTCCAGAAACTTGCAACTAAGCATCCTTAACGTCAATCTTAGAAAATATTATACCCTTGTAACCCACTGACAATAACTCATCTATCATAGGTAAAGGTTAAAGGGTATTTCTCAGTAAATGCGGTTATTTAGTTCCTTAAAATCAGCACAACTTCTCGTTGATATTGAGTCAGCCTTCAACACAGGTACAAGTGGGGCGGCTCTCTCGCTGTGTAACTGGCTGCCCTCGGCCACATGTCTTTCACGAGCTGTGTCGACCAATTGCTTGTAATGGAAAGGAACTGTTCTTGCTTTGAAAAATTTAGATGAAAAGCTACTTTTAAGGTACATTGTTTTCCTTCAATCCATCCATTGATTAAGGTGGATACAGCTTACTTGTCTACACTTAATATGCACAAGATTGAAGTAAAACGAATTGATAGGAATAATGCTATTGCTAACCATTTTTGGGACTTTAATCACAGAATGACTTTTACGAGCAGTAGAGTTGTATACAACAACTCGAGTATCAAAGACAGACGCCTACCAGAAGGGGTAAATGTTGTCTAAGAGTTGGTAAAGGGCAACAACTCTTTTAGTGAAGTCGACCCGATTAACTGCAAAATTATTCTTAATGAAGATAAATTAATTTCATTTATTCATATAAGCACAGACCTTGTGGTGTTTAGAGACACGAGGACGCTCATCTAGGTTTCGACACCCCCTGTGGATCCCCTGGGAACACCCTGGGTATCCCCTGGGAACCCCCCCCACCGGGGGATCCCCTAGGAACACCCTGGGGATCCCCTGGGAACCCCCCCCCCGGGGGATCCCCTGGGAACCTCCCCTGGAGATCCCCTGGGAATCCCCCCCAAGGGATCCCCTGGGAACCCCCCCCCCCATGGAATCCCCTGGGAACCCCCCCGGAGAATCCCCTGGGAACCCCCCCGAGAATCCCCTGGGAACCCCCCCGGAGAATCCCCTGAGAACCCCCCCCCCCGGAGAATCCCCTGGGGGGTGAATCAAAATACCGACATCTAATGCTGGACGTCACACAAGGTGCTCCGCAAGACACAGAAATGCGACCACCGAACCTTTGTACACAACATTGTTTACGGCACCTGATACAGTGTGTTTACAGCACCTGATACAGGGTGTTTACTGCACCTGATACAAGGTGTTTACTGCACCTGATACAGGGTGTTTACTGCACCTGATACAGGGTGTTTACTGCACCTGATACAAGGTGTTTACTGCACCTGATACAGGGTGTTTACTGCACCTGATACAGGGTGTTTACAGCACCTGATACAGGGTGTTTACTGCACCTGATACAAGGTGTTTACTGCACCTGATACAGGGTGTTTACTGCACCTGATACAGGGTGTTTACAGCACCTGATACAGGGTGTTTACTGCACCTGATACAGGGTGTTTACAGCACCTGATACAGGGTGTTTACTGCACCTGATACAGGGTGTTTACAGCACCTGATACAGGGTGTTTACTGCACCTGATACAGGGTGTTTACAGCACCTGATACAGGGTGTTTACAGCACCTGATACAGGGTGTTTACTGCACCTGATACAAGGTGTTTACTGCACCTGATACAGGGTGTTTACTGCACCTGATACAGGGTGTTTACAGCACCTGATACAGGGTGTTTACTGCACCTGATACAGGGTGTTTACTGCACCTGATACAGGGTGTTTACAGCACCTGATACAGGGTGTTTACTGCACCTGATACAGGGTGTTTACAGCACCTGATACAGGGTGTTTACAGCACCTGATACAGGGTGTTTACTGCACCTGATACAGGGTGTTTTCAGCACCTGATACAGGGTGTTTACAGCACCTGATACAGGGTGTTTACTGCACCTGATACAGGGTGTTTACAGCACCTGATACACGGTGTTTACAGCACCTGATACAGGGAGTTTACTGCACCTGATACAAGGTGTTTACTGCACCTGATACAGGGTGTTTACTGCACCTGATACAGGGTGTTTACAGCACCTGATACAGGGTGTTTACTGCACCTGATACAGGGTGTTTACAGCACCTGATACAGGGTGTTTACAGCACCTGATACAGGGTGTTTACTGCACCTGATACAAGGTGTTTACTGCACCTGATACAGGGTGTTTTCAGCACCTGATACAGGGTGTTTACAGCACCTGATACAGGGTGTTTACTGCACCTGATACAGGGTGTTTACAGCACCTGATACAGGGTGTTTACTGCACCTGATACAGGGTGTTTACTGCACCTGATACAGGGTGTTTACTGCACGTAATACAGGGAGTTTACAGTACCTGATACAGGGTGTTTACTGCACCTGATACAGGGTGTTTACAGCACCTGATACAGGGTGTTTACTGCACCTGATACAAGGTGTTTACAGCACCTGATACAGGGTGTTTACTGCACCTGATCACTTTAATAATACATTTACATATGTATTACATCTTTTCATCATCTTCGTTTAAGAATTCCGATATTGTAGTTTGTTTCTCAATAATAATAATAAAAATAATAATATTTATTATTATTATTGTAATACTCAGAGATATCGTGGAGTTCTCTTGAGCATGTGGTGGTACTGTTGACTAGAGCGCGCCTGGGAACACCCTGCGTATAGGTTCGAACCCTCATCACAGATCCTGTGGATTTTCTAATTGATATATCATGATAATGGGATTTCACTGTGTAGTAAAAATAATAATAATAAAAATAACAATAATAATAATAATAATTCCAATAAAATAATATAAAAATAAATATTTATAACAAGAACTAAATTATAACAATGTGTAACACACACTTCAGGAATGTAGGATCATCAACCATCATGGTGTTTCAGTGTCAGACAAAAGTGTGTCGGGGGTTCGAATCCTATTGACTCCTACTGATTTTCTCGGTGAAACATTGTTAATGTGACTTCATTGTACACTTGGAGCATCATTATAATTAGTAACATCTAAAGTTACACACAATGACTGCAGCGATCATCCTCACAATATATGGCCTCATTATCTCATGCCATTATCCCGCCTGTGTCGTTAACGCCTCTCATTTATCACTCACAATGGTAGGCATTGTTAAAGTTGGCTTCCAGCAGGACCGTTGTTTCCAGGGATGTGGTCAACGAGCCAACTATGGTTCCAGCAGGTGCTGTGTTTCCAGGGATGTGGTCAACGAGCCAACTATGGTTCCAGCAGGTGCTGTGTTTCCAGGGATGTGGTCAACGAGCCAACTATGGTTCCAGCAGGTGCTGTGTTTCCAGGGATGTGGTCAACGAGCCAACTATGGTTCCAGCAGGTGCTGTGTTTCCAGGGATGTGGTCAACGAGTCAACTATGGTGCCAGCAGGTGCTGTGTTTCCAGGGATGTGGTCAACGAGCCAACTATGGTGCCAGCAGGTGCTGTGTTTCCAGGGATGTGGTCAACGAGCCAACTATGGTGCCAGCAGGTGCTGTGTTTCCAGGGATGTGGTCAACGAGCCAACTATGGTGCCAGCAGGTGCTGTGTTTCCAGGGATGTGGTCAACGAGCCAACTATGGTGCCAGCAGGTGCTGTGTTTCCAGGGATGTGGTCAACGAGCCAACTATGGTGCCAGCAGGTGCTGTGTTTCCAGGGATGTGGTCAACGAGCCAACTATGGTGCCAGCAGGTGCTGTGTTTCCAGGGATGTGGTCAACGAGCCAACTATGGTGCCAGCAGGTGCTGTGTTTCCAGGGATGTGGTCAACGAGCCAACTATGGTGCCAGCAGGACCGTTGGTTACAAAAGGTCTACACAAACTTTATTTCATAAACTGTTCCAATAATATACAATACTTGCTACAGTCTCACCGCGAGCGCGCGCGCGAACACACACACACTCAGTGTGCTACTCAGTGCTGTGTGCTGTATCTACTCAGTAACCAGACCTAGAGGGTCTGGTAGGTGAGTGAAAAGCGGGCGGGGCTCGTAATCCTGTGGCCCGGATTCGATTCCCGGACTAGGCAGAGACAAATGGGCAGAGTTTCTTTCGCCCTTATGCCTCTGTTACCTAGCAGTAAATATGTACCTGTCAGTTAGACAGCTGTTACGGACTGCTTCCTGGGTGTGTGTGTTACTCGAAATTAGTTAGTAGTTAGTAACAGTTGAGAGGCGGGCCGATAGAGCAGAGCTCAACCCCCGCCAGCACAACTAAGTGAATACAATTAGGTGAATACACGCACACACACACACACACATAAGGGACTACCTGGGAGAAGTGCAGTGGGAGGAAGAACTTAAGAGGAAAAACAGTGCAAGGTATGATGAACCAAGTCATATGGAAATGCAACGAGGCTGAAGAAAGATTTATTCCAACAATAAAGGAAAAAAGCAGGAGGGAATATAATAACCCATGGTTTAATAGACAGTGTCAGGAAGCAAAGGTGAGAAGCAGGAGGGAGTGGAGGAAGTACAGAAGACAAAGGACAGAGGACAACAGGATTAGATGTAACAGAGCTAGGAATGATTACATTAACATAAGACGAGTGTCGGAAAGAAATTATGAGAATGATATTGCAGTCAAAGCGAAAAAGCAACCAAAATTACTACATAGCCATATAAGAAGGAAGATGTCGGTAAATGACCAAGTGACAAGACTGAGGAAAACAGAAGGGGCATATACAGAAAGCGACAAGGAAATCTGCGAGGTACTGAATGCAAGTTTCCATGGAGTGTTCACAACCGAGCCTGATCAGCTCCCATTGTTAGAAGCGATTACCCTAGATGAAAGACTATCAGATATAGAGGTGACAGCAGAGGAGGTAATGAAACAGTTGACAACACTGGATGCAAATAAAGCTGTTGGACCAGACAAAGTATCACCGTGGATACTTAAAGACGCAGCGCAGGCTCTCAGCGTGCCTCTGGCAATGATCTTTAATGAGTCACTTATGTCGGGAGAATTGCCCAGTTGCTGGAAGGAGGCAAATGTCGTACCGATTTTCAAGAAAGGTGATAGGGAGAAGGCACTTAACTACAGCCCCGTATCACTGACAAGCATCCCCTGCAAAATACTTGAAAGAATAATTAGGCTAAGACTTGTTGAGCACCTGGAGAGCATTGGGTTTGTAAACAAGCACCAACATGGGTTCTGGACAGGGAAATCATGCCTAACAAACCTTTTAGAATTCTATGATAAAGTAACAAGGATAAGGCAGGACAGAGAAGGCTGGGCAGACTGCATATTTCTTGACTGCCAAAAGGCCTTTGATACAGTACCGCATATGAGACTGCTATACAAACTTGAGAGGCAGGCAGGAGTAAGCGGAAAGGCCCTAGTATGGGTGAAGAACTACCTAACAGGAAGGAGCTACAAGGTAATGGCAAGGGGCGAGAAGTTCCTCAAGGATCGGTGCTGGGACCAATCCTCTTTCTATTAACGTAAATGATATGTTTACAGGAGTGGAATCATACATGTCAATGTTTGCGGATGACGCAAAATTAATGAGAAGAGTTGTGACAGACGAGGATTGTAGGATCCTCCAAGAGGACTTAAACAGGTTGCAGAGATGGTCAGGGAAATGGCTACTGGAGTTTAACACCAGTAAATGTAAAGTTATGGAAATGGGATCAGGTGATAGGAGACCAAAAGGACAGTACACAATGAAGGGGAACAGCCTACCTGTAACGATTCGAGAAAGAGATCTGGGAGTGGATGTGACACCTAATCTAACTCCTGAGGCACATATAAATAGGATAACGACAGCAGCGTACTCTACACTGGCGAAAATTAGAACTTCAGTCAGAAACCTAAATGAGGAGGCTTTTAGGGCGCTTTACACTGCCTACGTGAGACCCGTCTTAGAGTATGCCGCGCCATCATGAAGCCCCCACCTGAAGAAACACATAAAGAAGCTGGAGAAGGTTCAGAGGTTTGCGACGAGGCTTGTCCCAGAGATACGAGGGATGGGATATGAAGAGCGTCTGCAGGAACTGAATCTTACGACACTAGAGAAAAGAAGGGAGAGAGGAGATATGATAGGGACATATAAAATACTCAGAGGAATTGACAAAGTGGAAATAGATGAAATGTTCACACGTAATAATAATGGAACGAGGGGACATGGGTGGAAACTGGAAACTCAGATGAGTCACAGAGATGTTAGGAAGTTTTCTTTTAGCGTGAGAGTAGTGGAAAAATGGAATGCACTTGGGGAACAGGTTGTGGAAGCAAATATTATTCATACTTTTAAAACTAGGTATGATAGGGAAATGGGACAGGAGTCATTGCTGTAAACAACCGATAGCTGGAAAGGCGGGATCCAAGAGTCAATGCTCGATCCTTGCAAGCACAAATAGATGAGTACAAATAGGTGAGTACAATGTCCCACAAAATAATTAAATCAAACTTATCAATGCAATCGAAAACATTGAAATGGAATTGAAACATTTAATATAGCATGTGTTGCTCTTACGAGCAACAGATGGCACTGATTTTTAACGTATGAATTCTCCTGTCACAGGGGTGGCATCTATATAGTAGGTATATAAAAAGACGCGCCTATTCGAATGCAACGTTGTGTCAAAATTTCAAAGCAATTGGTGAAGAACTTTTGGAGATTACAGAGTGTGTTGCTCTTACGTCCAACAGATGGCGTTGTTTAAAAAAAAAGCATGACTTTTCCTGTCACAGGGGTGGCATCTATATAGTAGGTATATAAAAACACGCGCCTGTTCGAATGTAATGTTGTGTCAAAATTTCAAAACAATCGGTAAAGAAGTTTCGAAGACTTCACTCACATGAAAAAACATGAAAATCACAGTTTAAAAAAAAAAATAGTTTTTTCCCGTCACATACATGACATCTATATAGCATGTATATAAAAACCTGCTCGGAAGCGAATGGAACGTTGTATTAAAATTTCAAAGCAATCGGTGAAGAACTTTCGGAGATTAGCGATTTTGAACAAACGAACATTTCCATTTTTATTTATATAGATGTACATTACACTGCAGGTTTCACTTTCACACAGGACACTACAAAAGAACTAATGCGATCCTCAGTTCAGTCCACTTCTATCTTCTTTGGTATAACATTCAAGGTACTTTTCCTGAGTCTTTCCCCCTATGGTGCTCACGCTGACGAGTCCACCTTTCTCAGTAAATCATGGGCCAGTCCTCCACAGTATCGTCACAGTGTCACAACACCACTTACACTCTCCTGCAACACTGACTGACTTCCCTTAAGGGCTTCACCTATAACAAGGCTTAACTTAGTGGACAGACATACGTTAAAGATATCTAGCAACACATCTGGGTCATTCCAAGATACGTCGGTCCAATCATCAATACTTCACTGGTTATCTCAGATAATTCCGTCTCCACTGACTCCACTGACTTTTGCGTTCAGGATTACTCTGAGTAAACTGACTCTTGCCGACCAAGGGGACACCCATATAAGAAGCAAAAATAATATAGTAGATGGAAATTACACAGAAGTCAGTAAGATAAACCGGGAACATAAAATGGGGTCTGATGCGCTCTACAGATGACTATGACATCGTCACAGTACACTTTTCAACTGGAGGCTACCCGGAGCCAGTACCAACACACGCCCAGTGTGGTAAATGCTCCACACTCGCCCAGTGAGGTACGTGTTCCACACACACCCAGTGAGGTAGGTGTTCCACACACGCCCAGTGAGGCAGGTGTTCCACACACACCCAGTGAGGTAGGTGTTCCACACACACCCAGTGAGGTAGGTGTACCACACACACCCAGTGAGGTAGGTGTTCCACACACACCCAGTGAGGTACGTGTTCCACACACACCCAGTGAGGCAGGTGTTCCACACACACCCAGTGAGGCAGGTGTTCCACACACACCCAGTGAGGCAGGTGTTCCACACACACCCAGTGAGTTTGGTGTACCACACACACCCAGTGAGGTAGGTGTTCCACACACACCCAGTGAGGTACGTGTTCCACACACACCCAGTGAGGCAGGTGTTCCACACACACCCAGTGAGGCAGGTGTTCCACACACACCCAGTGAGGCAGGTGTTCCACACACACCCAGTGAGTTTGGTGTACCACACACACCCAGTGAGGTAGGTGTTCCACACACACCCAGTGAGTTTGGTGTACCACACACACCCAGTGAGGTAGGTGTTCCACACACACCCAGTGAGGTAGGTGTTCCACACACACCCAGTGAGGTAGGTGTTCCACACACACCCAGTGAGGTAGGTGTACCACACACACCCAGTGAGGTAGGTGTTCCACACACACCCAGTGAGGCAGGTGTTCCACACACACCCAGTGAGGCAGGTGTTCCACACTCGCCCAGTGAGGTAGGTGTTCCACACACACCCAGTGAGGTAAGTGTTCCACACACACCCAGTGAGGCAGGTGTTCCACACTCGCCCAGTGAGGTAGGTGTTCCACACACACCCAGTGAGGTAGGTGTCCACACACACCCAGTGAGGTAGGTGTTCCACACACACCCAGTGAGGTAGGTGTACCACACACGCCCAGTGAGGTAGGTGTTCCACACACACCCAGTGAGGTAGGTGTCCACACACACCCAGTGAGGTAGGTGTTCCACACACACCCAGTGAGTTTGGTGATCCACAGACACACCCAGTGAGGTAGGTGTCCACACACACCCAGTGAGGTAGGTGTTCCACACACACCCAGTGAGTTTGGTGATCCACAGACACACCCAGTGACGTAGGTGTTCCACATACACCCAGTGAGGTAGGTGTTCCACATACGTCCAGTGAGGTAGGTGTTCCACACACACCCAGTGAGGTAGGTGTTCCACACACGTCCAGTGAGGTAGGTGTTCCACACACACCCAGTGAGGTAGGTGTTCCACACACGTCCAGTGAGGTAGGTGTTCCACACACACCCAGTGAGGTAGGTGTTCCACACACGCCCAGTGAGGTAGGTGTTCCACACACGCCCAGTGAGGTAGGTGTTCCACACACACCCAGTGAGGTAGGTGTCCACACACACCCAGTGAGGTAGGTGTTCCACACACACCCAGTGAGGTAGGTGTTCCACACACGTCCAGTGAGGTAGGTGTTCCACACACGCCCAGTGAGGTAGGTGTTCCACACACACCCAGTGAGGTAGGTGTTCCACACACGCCCAGTGAGGTAGGTGTTCCACACTCGCGCAGTGAGGTAGGTGTTCCACACACACACCCAGTGAGGCAGGTGTTCCACACTCGCCCAGTGAGGTAGGTGTTCCACACACACCCAGTGAGGTTGGTGTACCACACACGCCCAGTGAGGTAGGTGTTCCACACACACACCCAGTGAGGTAGGTGTTCCACACTCGCCCAGTGAGGTAGGTGTTTCACACACACACCCAGTGAGGTAGGTGTTCCACACTCGCCCAGTGAGGTAGGTGTTCCACACACACCCAGTGAGGTAGGTGTACCACACACACCCAGTGAGGTAGGTGTTCCACACACACCCAGTGAGGTACGTGTTCCACACACACCCAGTGAGGCAGGTGTTCCACACACACCCAGTGAGGCAGGTGTTCCACACACACCCAGTGAGGCAGGTGTTCCACACACACCCAGTGAGTTTGGTGTACCACACACACCCAGTGAGGTAGGTGTTCCACACACACCCAGTGAGGTACGTGTTCCACACACACCCAGTGAGGCAGGTGTTCCACACACACCCAGTGAGGCAGGTGTTCCACACACACCCAGTGAGGCAGGTGTTCCACACACACCCAGTGAGTTTGGTGTACCACACACACCCAGTGAGGTAGGTGTTCCACACACACCCAGTGAGTTTGGTGTACCACACACACCCAGTGAGGTAGGTGTTCCACACACACCCAGTGAGGTAGGTGTTCCACACACACCCAGTGAGGTAGGTGTTCCACACACACCCAGTGAGGTAGGTGTACCACACACACCCAGTGAGGTAGGTGTTCCACACACACCCAGTGAGGCAGGTGTTCCACACACACCCAGTGAGGCAGGTGTTCCACACTCGCCCAGTGAGGTAGGTGTTCCACACACACCCAGTGAGGTAAGTGTTCCACACACACCCAGTGAGGCAGGTGTTCCACACTCGCCCAGTGAGGTAGGTGTTCCACACACACCCAGTGAGGTAGGTGTCCACACACACCCAGTGAGGTAGGTGTTCCACACACACCCAGTGAGGTAGGTGTACCACACACGCCCAGTGAGGTAGGTGTTCCACACACACCCAGTGAGGTAGGTGTCCACACACACCCAGTGAGGTAGGTGTTCCACACACACCCAGTGAGTTTGGTGATCCACAGACACACCCAGTGAGGTAGGTGTCCACACACACCCAGTGAGGTAGGTGTTCCACACACACCCAGTGAGTTTGGTGATCCACAGACACACCCAGTGACGTAGGTGTTCCACATACACCCAGTGAGGTAGGTGTTCCACATACGTCCAGTGAGGTAGGTGTTCCACACACACCCAGTGAGGTAGGTGTTCCACACACGTCCAGTGAGGTAGGTGTTCCACACACACCCAGTGAGGTAGGTGTTCCACACACGTCCAGTGAGGTAGGTGTTCCACACACACCCAGTGAGGTAGGTGTTCCACACACGCCCAGTGAGGTAGGTGTTCCACACACGCCCAGTGAGGTAGGTGTTCCACACACACCCAGTGAGGTAGGTGTCCACACACACCCAGTGAGGTAGGTGTTCCACACACACCCAGTGAGGTAGGTGTTCCACACACGTCCAGTGAGGTAGGTGTTCCACACACGCCCAGTGAGGTAGGTGTTCCACACACACCCAGTGAGGTAGGTGTTCCACACACGCCCAGTGAGGTAGGTGTTCCACACTCGCGCAGTGAGGTAGGTGTTCCACACACACACCCAGTGAGGCAGGTGTTCCACACTCGCCCAGTGAGGTAGGTGTTCCACACACACCCAGTGAGGTTGGTGTACCACACACGCCCAGTGAGGTAGGTGTTCCACACACACACCCAGTGAGGTAGGTGTTCCACACTCGCCCAGTGAGGTAGGTGTTTCACACACACACCCAGTGAGGTAGGTGTTCCACACTCGCCCAGTGAGGTAGGTGTTCCACACACACCCAGTGAGGTAGGTGTTCCACACACGCCCAGTGAGGTAGGTGTTCCACACACACCCAGTGAGGCAGGTGTTCCACACTCGCCCAGTGAGGTAGGTGTTCCACACACACCTAGTGAGGTAGGTGTTCCACACTCGCCCAGTGAGGTAGGTGTTCCACACACACCCAGTGAGGTAGGTGTTCCACACACACCCAGTGAGGTAGGTGTTCCACACTCGCCCAGTGAGGTAGGTGTTCCACACTCGCCCAGTGATGTAGGTGTTCCATACACACCCAGTGAGGTAGGTGTTCCACACTCGCCCAGTGAGGTAGGTGTTCCACACTCGCCCAGTGAGGTAGGTGTTCCACACTCGCCCAGTGAGGTAGGTGTTCCATACACACCGTGGAGTGTTAGAGTACAGAATTAGAGTATTTAATTTTTTGTCTAGTTATTTATGGATGGTAGATTATTTTGTAATGGAAAACTTGCAGGTTCGTGCATGGTGGCTGTAAGGAGTTCACGTCACTTCGAGGACCAGGTGATTGATGGTTCTGCAGTTGGTTTGCGGGAGGATAAATCGACAGGGAAGAAATGTAATTCATTATAAGGAGGATTAATCCACAGTTGATCCACAGGGCTCGTTGGACATCTTAACTTGTATGAGGAGTTCATTGTATCATTATACTAGACGTAGTGAATGGAGATGCTGGTCTTTACTTGTTTGTATTGATTGATATGTTAAGCCTGTGTTTGATGATGACAGTAACCTGTGCCCGGTTAGACTGATGATGAAGAGAACGGTACAATAGAATTGCCCCAAAGTGAGGTAGAATTTGATGCACAGAGATTCTGTAGAAGAAGAATAGCAAATATTGAGGTAGTGATCTGTAACATGGACGTTATTATATATTCTGAAGTATTTGTTTGTGCATTGATTAATAAACAAAATTGAAGTATGCTCCTGATGAACAGTGATTATAACAAGTTTATTATATTCATAACGAGTTCTGCATTGATACGATACTTATATGTACATGCCATACTATCCTAAGCTATTGAGTAACCAGCATGTGAAGAGACTGTAGCCAAGTTATGTGCAACAAGTTGGGGACCCCGCCCAAGGCACCATTTATTCTTGATAGTTTGGTGTGTGTGTAGTAAATGTTTGTCTGTTAGACAACTTTGTTCTTGTTCCTGTGAGGGCTCTAATTGTTCTTGTTGCCGTGAGGGCTCTAATTGTTCTTGTTGCCGTGAGGGCTCTAATTGTTCTTGTTGCCGTGAGGGCTCTAATTGTTCTTGTTGCCGTGAGGGCTCTAATTGTTCTTGTTGCCGTGAGGGCTCTAATTGTTCTTGTTGCCGTGAGGGCTCTAATTGTTCTTGTTCCTGTGAGGGCTCTAATTGTTCTTGTTGCCGTGAGGACTCTAATTGTTCTTGTTGCCGTGAGGGCTCTAATTGTTCTTGTTGCCGTGAGGGCTCTAATTGTTCTTGTTGCCGTGAGGGCTCTAATTGTTCTTGTTGCCGTGAGGACTCTAATTGTTCTTGTTGCCGTGAGGGCTCTAATTGTTCTTGTTGCCGTGAGGGCTCTAATTGTTCTTGTTGCCGTGAGGGCTCTAATTGTTCTTGTTGCCGTGAGGACTCTAATTGTTCTTGTTGCCGTGAGGGCTCTAATTGTTCTTGTTGCCGTGAGGGCTCTAATTGTTCTTGTTGCCGTGAGGACTCTAATTGTTCTTGTTGCCGTGAGGGCTCTAATTGTTCTTGTTGCCGTGAGGGCTCTAATTGTTCTTGTTGCCATGAGGGCTCTAATTGTTCTTGTTGCCGTGAGGGCTCTAATTGTTCTTGTTGCCGTGAGGGCTCTAATTGTTCTTGTTGCCGTGAGGGCTCTAATTGTTCTTGTTGCCATGAGGGCTCTAATTGTTCTTGTTGCCATGAGGGCTCTAATTGTTCTTGTTGCCGTGAGGGCTCTAATTGTTCTTGTTGCCGTGAGGGCTCTAATTGTTCTTGTTGCCGTGAGGGCTCTAATTGTTCTTGTTGCCGTGAGGGCTCTAATTGTTCTTGTTGCTGTGAGGGCTCTAATTGTTCTTGTTGCCGTGAGGGCTCTAATTGTTCTTGTTGCCGTGAGGGCTCTAATTGTTCTTGTTGCCGTGAGGGCTCTAATTGTTCTTGTTGCCGTGAGGGCTCTAATTGTTCTTGTTGCCGTGAGGGCTCTAATTGTTCTTGTTCCTGTGAGGGCTCTAATTGTTCTTGTTCCTGTGAGGGCTCTAATTGTTCTTGTTCCTGTGAGGGCTCTAATTGTTCTTGTTCCTGTGAGGGCTCTAATTGTTCTTGTTGCCGTGAGGGCTCTAATTGTTCTTGTTCCTGTGAGGGCTCTAATTGTTCTTGTTCCTGTGAGGGCTCTAATTGTTCTTGTTCCTGTGAGGGCTCTAATTGTTCTTGTTCCTGTGAGGGCTCTAATTGTTCTTGTTCCTGTGAGGGCTCTAATTGTTCTTGTTCCTGTGAGGGCTCTAATTGTTCTTGTTGCCGTGAGGGCTCTAATTGTTCTTGTTCCTGTGAGGGCTCTAATTGTTCTTGTTGCCGTGAGGGCTCTAATTGTTCGTGTTCCTGTGAGGGCTCTAATTGTTCGTGTTGCTGTGAGGGCTTTAATTGTTCTTGTTGCCGTGAGGGCTCTAATTGTTCTTGTTGCTGTGAGGGCTCTAATTGTTCTTGTTGCTGTGAGGGCTCTAATTGTTCTTGTTGCCGTGAGGGAACAATAAAGAGAGAGAATAAGGGGGAAACTGTGATGGATGAGACCTGAGTTAAGAGTAGGAAGAGTAAGTGATCAGTGTGAGGGAGTGAACACATGATAGCAGGTGGTTATCGTGCCCTGAGGTCCTTCTTGGTCACACTACACTCCTTCCCAACCACTTGAGCTGAACGGTAGAGCGAGGATCTCGCGTCATGCAGGTCGGCGTTCAATCCCCGACTGTCTCAAGTAATTGGGTACCATTCCCTCCCCCCGTCCCATCCCAGGTCCTTATCCTGACCCCCTTCCAGTGTTATATAGTCGTAATGGCTTGGCACTTACTCTTGAAAGGTTCCCTTCCTTTCACTTGCACTATTTGATGCTAATCAGGATAGTTGCTCAGTGAATAGCGTGACATAATATTTTGTTACAATTTGCTGTCAACTGGGGGCTCCTGTTTGAGAGTTCTTCATTCAACACATCATTTAATAATAAATATGTGGCAGTTTATAACTAATATAGAAGAAATTGTTTGCATACCAAGCGGTTATGTTTAAAACTGTAAACGTGAACTTGTACATTTGTGTGCAGTTTAGGCTTTGCCCCGTAGTCCTTGAATTGCATGCTGGTGAAAGTGGGAGAATATTTGTGGTTAGGGAAGCAGGCTATAACAAGTTAGGGAAGTTTACAGACCTTGTCTTAGCGAGAACTTTGAAGATTTGTCTTCCACGAGGTGGGTAAGTTGCTGTCTGGGAGGTTACTTTCTCACTCGCTTATTCTCTCACTCACTTACACTTGCTTACTTATCCATTCACTTTTTGTCTGTGATATTCTGCAACTCTCTGTTCATCTGCTTCTCTCTCTCTTTCTCTGTTCATCTGCTTCTCTCTCTCTTTCTCTGTTCATCTGCTTCTCTCCCTCTCTCTCTCTCTCCCTCTCTCTCCCTCTCTCTCTCTCTTTAAACTAAGACTAGGATTCATAAGGGCTGTCAAATGACATATCTTGTGAAACTGCAAGCATGAGCTGTTATCCTTCCTCAGCTCGTTTGAAACCTATTCCTAGGGGCCCATTTATTTTTTGAACCTGTTATTTGTACGTGAAATAGGAATAGCCTTTATTCATAAAGTTTTCTTTCATTTTCATTTCACTCTCTCTCTCTCTCACTCTCTCTCTCTCTCTCTTTCTCTCTCTCTCTCTCTCTCTCTCTCTCTCTCTCTCTCTCTCTCTCTCTCTCATCCCCTGCCCTCATCCTCCCCCTCACTACATCTGGCTCCAGCTCGCTCTCTTCACACGTATCAGGGTCTCCCTTTACGGGTTGTGTCGCGTCCCTTAATGGCTCTGATATGCGAACCATTGTTGTGTGTGTGTGTGTGTACTCATCTATTTGTACTCACCTATTTGTGCTTGCGGGGGTTGAGCTCTGGCTCTTTGGTCCCGCCTCTTAACTGTCAATCAACTGGTGTACAGATTCCTGAGCCTTCTAGGCTCTATCATATCTACATTTGAAACTGTGTATGGAGTCAGCTTCCACCACATCACTTCCTAATGCATTCCATTTGTCAACCACTCTGACATTAAAAAAAAATCTTTCTAATATCTCTGTGGCTCATTTGGCCATTTGGGCATTTGGACAAAAGTAAGTAAATAAGTGTGTGTGTGTGTGTGTGTGTGTGTGTGTGTGTGTGTGTGTGTGTGTGTGTGTGTGTGTGTGTGTGTGTGTGTGTGTACTCACCTAATTGTGCTTGCGGGGGTTGAGCTTTGGCTCTTTGGTCCCGCCTCTCAACTGTCAATCAACTGGTGTACAGATTCCTGAGCCTACTGGGCTCTATCATATCTACATTTGAAACTGTGTATGGAGTCAGCCTCCACCACATCACTTCCTAGTGCATTCCATTTATTAACTACTCTGACACTGAAAAAATTCTTTCTAACGTCTCTGTGGCTCATCTGGGTACTAAGTTTCCACCTGTGTCCCCTTGTTCGTGTCCCACCCGTGCTGAAGAGATTGTCTTTGTCCACCCTGTCAATTCCCCTGAGAATTTTGTAGGTGGTTATCATGTCTCCCCTTACTCTTCTGTTTTTCAGGGATGTGAGGTTCAGCTCCTTTAGCTTTTCCTCGTAGCTCAATCCTCTCAGTTCCGGGAAGACCATGGTGGCATACCGCTGAATCTTCCCTAGCTTTGTCTTGTGTTTACCAAGGTATGGACTCCAGGCTGGAGCTGCATACTCCAGGATTGGTCTTACATAAGTGGTATACAGGGTTCTAAAAGATTCCTTACACAAGATTCTGAAGGCAGTTCTTATGTTGGCCAGTCTAGCATATGCCGCTGATGATATTCTGTTGATGTGGGCCTCTGGGGACAGGTGTGTGTGTGTGTGTGTGTGTGTGTGTGTGTGTGTGTGTGTGTGTATACTCACCTAGTTGTACTCACCTAGTTGTGCTTGCGGGGGTTGAGCTCTGGCTCTTTGGTCCCGCCTCTCAACTGTCAATCAACAGGTGTACAGGTTCCTGAGCCTATTGGGCTCTATCATATCTACACTTGAAACTGTGTATGGAGTCAGCCTCCACCACATCACTTCCTAATGCATTCCATTTGTCAACAACTCTGACACTAAAAAAGTTCTTTCTAATATCTCTGTGGCTCATTTGGGCACTCAGTTTCCACCTGTGTCCCCTAGTGCGTGTGCCCCTTGTGTTAAACAGCCTGTCTTTATCAACCCTGTCGATTCCCTTGAGGATCTTGAATGTGGTGATCATGTCCCCCCTAACTCTTCTGTCTTCCAACGAAGTGAGGTTTAATTCCCGTAGTCTCTCCTCGTAGCTCATACCTCTCAGCTCGGGTACTAGTCTGGTGGCAAACCTTTGAACCTTTTCTATTTTAGTCTTATGCTTGACTAGATATGGACTCCATGCTGGTGCCGCATACACCAGGATTGGTCTGACATATGTGGTATATAATGTTCTGAAAGATTCCTTACACAAGTTTCTAAAGGCCGTTCTTATGTTAGCCAACCTGGCATATGCTGCTGCTGTTATCCTCTTGATATGAGCTTCAGGGGACAGGTCTGGCGTGATATCAACCCCCAGGTCTTTCTTTCTCTCGGACTCTTGAAGTATTTCATCTCCCAAGTGATACCTTGTATCTGGTCTCCTGCTTCCTACCCCTATCTTCATTACATTACATTTGCTTGGATTAAACTCTAACAGCCATTTGTTCGACCATTCCTGCAGCTTGTCCAGGTCTTCTTGAAGCCTCAAGCTGTCCTCCTCTGTCTTAATCCTTCTCATAATTTTGGCGTCGTCAGCAAACATTGAGAGGAATGAGACTATACCCTCTGGGAGATCATTTACGTATATCAGAAACAGGATAGGTCCAAGTACAGAGCCCTGTGGGACTCCACTGGTGACTTCACGCCAGTCTGAGGTCTCACCCCTCACTGTAACTCTCTGCTTCCTATTGTTTAGGTACTCCCTTATCCACTGGAGCGCCCTACCAGTTACTCCTGCCTGTTTCTCCAGCTTATGCATCAACATTTTATGGGGTACTGTGTCAAAGGCTTTCTGACAGTCCAAAAAAATGCAGTCCGCCCACCCTTCTCTTTCTTGTTTAATCTTTGTCACCTGATCGTAGAATTCTATCAATCCTGTAAGGCAAGATTTACCCTCCCTGAACCCATGTTGATGGGTTGTCACGAAGTCTCTTCTCTCCAGATGTGTTACTAGGTTTTTTCTCACAATCTTCTCCATCACCTTGCATGGTATACAAGTTAAGGACACTGTGTGTGTGTGTGTGTGTGTGTGTACTCACCTAGTTGTACTTACCCAGTTGTGCTTGCGAGGGTTGAGCTCTGGCTCTTTGGTCCCGCCTCTCAACTGTCAATCAACAGGTGTACAGATTCCTGAGCCTATTGGGCTCTATCATATCTACACTTGAAACTGTGTATGGAGTCAGCCTCCACCACATCACCTCCTAATGCATTCCATTTGTGAACCACTCTGACACTAAAAAAGTTCTTTCTAATATCTCTGTGGCTCATTTGGGCACTCAGTTTCCACCTGTGTCACCTTGTGCGTGTTCCCCTTATGTTAAATAGACTGTCTTTATCTACCATATCAATTCCCTTGAGAATCTTGAATGTGGTGATCATGTCCCCTCTAACTCTTCTGTCTTCCAGCGAAGTGAGGTTTAATTCCCGTAGTCTCTCCTCGTAGCTCATACCTCTCAGCTCGGGTACTAGTCTGGTGGCAAACCTTTGAACCTTTTCCAGTTTAGTCTTATCCTTGACTAGATATGGACTCCATGCTGGGGCTGCATACTCCAGGATTGGCCTGACATATGTGGTATACAACGTTCTGAATGATTCTTTAACCAAGTTTCTGAATGCCGTTCGTATGTTGGCCAGCCTGGCTTATGCCGCTGATGTTATCCGCTTGATATGTGCTGCAGGAGACAGGTCTGGCGTGATATCAATCCCCAAGTCTTTATCCTTCTCTGACTCCTGAAGAATTTCCTCTCCCAGATGATACCTTGTATCTGGCCTCCTGCTCCCTACACCTATCTTCATTACATTACATTTGGTTGGGTTAAACTCTAACAACCATTTGTTCGACCATTCCTTCAGCTTGTCTAGGTCTTCTTGAAGCCTCAAACAGTCCTCTTCTGTTTTAATCCTTCTCATAATTTTAGCATCGTCCGCAAACATTGAGAGAAATGAATCGATACCCTCCGGGAGATCTTTAACATATTTCAGAAACTAGATAGGATCTAGTACAGTGTGTGTGTGTGTGTGTGTGTGTGTGTGTGTGTGTGTGTGTGTGTGTGTGTGTGTGTGTGTACTCACCTAGTTGTACTCACCTAGTTGTGTTTGCGGGGGTTGAGCTCTGGCTCTTTGGTCCCGCCTCACAACCGTCAATCATCAGGTGTACAGATTCCAGTGCCTATCGGGCTCTATCAGCTCTAGACTTGAAACTGTGTATGGAGTCAGCCTCCACCACATCACTTCCTAATGCATTCCATTTGTCAACCACTTTGACACTAAAAAAGTTCTTTCTAATATCTCTGTTGCTCATTTGGGCACTCAGTTTCCTCCTGTGTCCCCTTGTGCGTATTCCCCTTGTGTTAAATAGCCAGTCTCTATCTACCCTATCAATTCCCTTCAGAATCTTGAATGTGGTGATCATGTCCCCCCTTACTCTTCTGTCTTCCAGCGAAGTGAGGTTTAATTCCCGTAGTCTCTCCTCATAGTTCATACCTCTCAGCTCGGGTACTAGTCTGGTGGCAAACCTTTGAACCTTTTCCAGTTTAGTGTTATCCTTGACTAGATATGGACTCCATGCTGGGGCTGCATACTCCAGGATTGGGCTGACATATGTGGTATACAAAGTTCTGAATGATTCTCTACACAAGTTTCTGAATGCCGTTCGTATTTTGGCCAGCCTGGCATATGCCGCTGATGTTATCCGCTTGATATGTGCTGCAGGAGACTGGTCTGGCGTGATATCAATCCCCAAGTCTTTTTCCTTCTCTGACTCCTGAAGAATTTCCTCTCCCAGATGATACCTTGTATCTGGCCTCATGCTCCCTACACCTATCTTCATTACATTACATTTGGTTGGGTTAAACTCTAACAACCATTTGTTCGACCATTCCTTCAGCTTGTCTAGGTCTTCTTGAAGCCTCAAACAGTCCTCTTCTGTTTTAATCCTTCTCATAATTTTACCATCGTCTGCAAACATCGAGAGGAATGAATCGATACCCTCTGGGAGATCATTTACATATATATCAGAAACAAGATAGGACCGAGTACAGAGCCCTGTGGGACTCCACTGGTGACTTCACGCCAATCGGAGGTCTCACCCCTCACCGTAACTCTCTGCTTCCTATTGCTTAGATACTCCCTTATCCACTGGAGCACCTTACCAGCTACACCTGCCTGTCTCTCCAGCTTATGTACCAGCCTCTTATGAGGTACTGTGTCAAAGGCTTTCCGACAATCCAAGAAAATGCAGTCCGCCCAGCCCTCTCTTTCTTGCTTAATCTTTGTCACCTGATCATAGAATTCTATCAAGCCTGTCAGGCAAGATTTACCCTCCCTGAACCCATGTTGGCGATTTGTCACGAAGTCCCTTCTCTCCAGATGTGTTACCAAGTTTTTTCTCACGATCTTCTCCATCACCTTGCATGGCATACAAGTCAAGGACACTGGCCTGTAGTTCAGTGCCTCTTGCCTGTCTCCCTTTTTGTTTATTATGACCACATTCGCCGTCTTCCATATTTCTGGTAGGTCTCCCGTCTCCAGTGACTTACTATACACTATGGAGAGTGGCAATCAAAGTGCCTCTGCACACTCTTTCAGTATCCATGGTGAGATCCCATCTGGACCAACTGCCTTTCTAACATCCAGATCCAGCAGGTGTCTCTCGACCTCCTCTCTCTCGTAATTTCGAGGTCTTCCAAGGCCGCCTGGTTTACCTCCCTTTCTCCTAGCACAGTGACCTCACCTTGTTCTATTGTGAAGACCTCCTGGAACCTCTTGTTGAGTTCTTCACACACCTCTCTGTCATTCTCTGTATACCTGTCCTCGCCTGTTCGAAGTTTCAATACCTGTTCTTTCACTGTTGTTTTCCTTCTGATGTGACTGTGGAGTAGCTTTGGTTCGGTCTTGGCTTTGTTTGCTATATCATTTTCAAAACTTTTCTTCTCTTCTCACCCTGACGTATTCATTCCTGGTTCTCTGGTATCTCTCTCTGCTTTCTGGTGTTCTGTTATTCCGGAAGTTCCTCCACGCCCTTTTGTTCAGTTTCTTCGCTTCCATACATGCCCTATTATACCATGGATTCTTCTGTTGCTTCTCGGATTTTTCCCTTTGGCCCGGGATGAACCTGTTTACTGCCTCCTGACACTTTTCGGTTACATAGTCCATCATACCCTGTACAGACTTATCTCTGAGGTCTGTGTCCCAAGGTATTTCACTTAGGAAACTTCTCATCTGTTCATAATTTCCCTTTCGGTATGCCAGCCTTTTGATTCCTAGTTCTTTTTTGGGGGAGATAAGTCCTAGCTCTACCAGGTACTCAAAGTTCAATACACTGTGGTCACTCATTCCCAAGGGCGCTTCCATCTTAACTTCTCTTATATCCCACTCATTTAGGGTAAATATCAAATCAAGCATTGCTGGTTCATCTTCTTCTCTCATTCTTGTTGGTTTTTTGATGTGCTGGCTTAGAAAGTTTCTTTTTGCCACGTCCAGCAGCTTAGCCCTCCATGTTTCTGGTCCTCCATGCGGGTCCCTGTTCTTCTAATCTATCTCCCCATGGTTGAAGTCTTTCATAATTAGTAGTCCAGATCCATTCCTGCTAGCAACAGAAGCTGCTCTTTCTATTATGTTAATGGTGGCCATAATGTTTCTATCATATTCCTGTCTAGGTCTTCTGTCATTTGGTGGTAGATTATATATGACTACGACTATATTTTTTTTCCCTCCATTTGTTACGGTACCTGCTATGTAGTCACTGAAACCTTCACAGCCCTGAATATCCATCTCCTCAAAATCCCAGCCTTTTCTTACCAGCAGAGCTACACCACCCCCACCTCTTCCTTCTCTCTCTTTCCTCATAACATAATAGTCCTGTGGAAACACTGCGTTTGTTATCGTTTTCGTGATCTTTGTTTCTGTGAGGGCTATTATGTCTGGGTTTTCCTCTAGTACCCGTTCTCCAAGCTCATTTGCTTTATTTGTAATTCCATCGATGTTAGTGTACATCGCTTTGAGGCTCACTTTCTTCTGTCCCTTCTCAAATCGCCTCCTTGGTGAGTGTTCTGCTGGTATGGGAGGCTGTTCCATGGGTGTGAGGACCTGTGAGGTGGATAACAGGGTCTCAGAGGATACTGGGATGAGGGGCGGGGGATCCAGTGAAGGGGTTGGGACAGGGAGGGTATGGGGTGAAAGGGGAGGGAGGACGGGAAGGAAAGGGGGGAGGGAGGACTCGGGAGGAGGGGAGGGGTAGAAGGGTGGGGATTGGGTGTAGGGGGAGGGAGATTTGGCTGAACATTTGAGTGGGGGGCAGGGAGGGTTTGGGGTAGGGGGGTTTTCTATGCAGAGGAGGGAGGCGGGGTTGTCCTCCCTTCTGGTGTTACTGGGTAGCTGGTTGTGGATTCCCCCCTAACTTCTGGGGGTGTTGTGTTGGGAGCTGTGACTTCCTGGCTTTCCCCTCTCACCCTGTGCCTCTTCCTTGCTTCTGCTGCCACGGCTCTCACCTCCCATGTCATGTCTCTCTGGAGGAATACATTTTTTAATTTTCCCACGTTTTTCAGGGTGTTCTTCCTTAATAGGATCTTCTCCTTTGTGCTCTCGTTTGCAAACACTATCTTTATCATTCGGTCTCGGTCTTTGTTGTACCAACCTAGCCTGAAAACCTTCTCAATGCTATGCTCAGCCCCTTCCATGTCTAGTGCCTTTAGTACTTCATTCACTGCTGCTTTGTCCTTGTCATTCCACTCTGTCCTATTAGAGCCTTCCTGCTCTTTAATACCCACAGCAACCACTGATCTGTTCCTTTCCAGCAGTTGGCTAGTGGAGCGTGCCGCCTCCTGTGAGGTGGCTGCTTTCATGGCCACCTCCATCACTGCAGTCATTACTTCAGAGTTATTTTTTTTTAGTATTTCCACAAATGTTGCTTTTATTGTGGCATTCTCATCAAAAAATCTATTACCACCTTCTCCCTGGATGGTTTTCTGATTCTCAGCCTCGATACCATTCTCTTTGAGGGCTCTAATCTCCTCCTTTGCTGCTGTCAGCTCTCTTTTCAGGTTGCTTAATTTGTTCTTCATTTCCTGCATCATTTCTTGCATCTCACTCTTGATGTCCTCCAGAAACTGGCGAACATTTCCTTCATTTCATTACCTTGGCTCTTCCCTGTTCCTCTGGTACCTCTATCTGCCATGCTTGACCCTGTTCCTATAGTTGTGCCGTGATAGGATTTGTCAGTAGGGCAGAGCGGGATGGGGGAATGAGAGAGAGAGAGGAAGAGAGAGAGAAAGAGAGAGAGAGAAGGGAGTGATAAAGGGAGAGATAAATGGGTGGGTGGGGGGTATCTGACACTTCCACTGAAGTGAGAAGAAAGTAGAAGGGGAGGGGGGGAGGAGATGGAGAGAGAGGCGGGAGGGAGAGAGGGAGAGAGAGGAGAGGGAGAGAGATGGAGAGGGAGAGAGTGGGTGAGGGAGAGAACGGGTGAGGGAGAGAGGGGGGGAGGTGTGTGTGTATATGTGTGTGTGTGTGAGTGTGTCTGTGTGTGTGTGTGAGTGTGTCTGTGTGTGTGTGTGTGTGTGTGTGTGTGTGTGTG